>NW_019769187.1:0-763 GCF_002891405.2 Cryptotermes secundus | reverse complement strand
CACTAGTCGTATCCTGGCAATGGATTTATAACAGTCTCACTGTAAATACAGCACATATAGTGTTCTTTTCACGCGCTAAGTCTTCTCTTCATAGGCTGATTTTCAACTGAACTGAACTAATTATTGCTGGCTTCTCCTTATATAGTCTAGGGTCGGACCACAGCACAGAAAACATCCGTTGTCTAGCAATGGATATAAGAATCCACATAGAATCTCTTGCGACACAGATTCTATGGTTGTATTGACAGCGCAACTGCATAGCAACGGAAGTTATCCGATGGTTGCCTGCGTATTCGTTGCCGCGAAAATGTGTTTACCGAATCGTTCCCTAGAAATGGTTCTACATTGACGTGGTTTGTCGTAGAATACTTTATTATGAGTAACATAGATATAAATTTCAAATGTCGCAGTCTCAAGCTTAGTCCTTTATTCAAATTTGTGCATCAAGTTCATCATCCACATGGAATTATAGATACAAATATATTATTTATTTTATTCATACGACGTCTGACAATAAAGTTCGCGAACTCGCGTCCGTGTGCTTGTCATGGCAGCCGAGGACAGAAACCTCAGTACGATTTAATGACGTTGGCATATCAGCGCTTCATAGTTGTGTTGCTGTTGATCTATGGCAGTCTCTTTCTGAGTGGCGTTAATTATTGTCCGAGTGTGCTCTGATATGCCGCCGCCAACAACTCATGGATCTTGCACCACGACAATGCACATGCTCATACGGCACTGTCTGTTACGAAGTTTTTAGATA
>NW_019769186.1:0-763 GCF_002891405.2 Cryptotermes secundus | reverse complement strand
CTCCCAGTCCTGAGAAAAAAAATCGGAGACCTTAGAACTTGAACGGCCCTCGTATGATGCCTCAAAGCCGGAATAGTGAATTCAGAAAAGACGGTCATTGCTAGGCAACGGCAAGTTGAAACACGTTTCCGCAATAACGAATACGCTGGGATAGATCAATGCGTTACCCAAACAGTGACACAGGATTTTCATGGCAACGGCGAATAGCAAAAGAATTAACTGTTGTACCCGGTGTTCTATCTCCTGCCCACATGAAGCCAGCTATACCGAAAGGCAGAATCCAGATATTGGGGGTTCGAAGAATAGTGAGTCGAGGACACGAAGCCGTCATGGATTCAGCTGTGAAGTGTTGACGGATGTTGAAGACTTAATGTTATGTAGTTACATAAATCTTGCAAGTGTTATAATTACTTGTACTTACTACTTGTGAGTATCCAGTAAATCGATTCACTAATCCAAACCCCGTCTACAAGTCACTGATACACGTGACAATATAATGAAATGTGAGCAGAAATAATGCACACAGCCAACGCATAATGACAGTATTGTTAATTAGCCTTGTATCTGCAAAGAATTAACGTCAAGACCAGTGATCTATGTAAAGAATTTCGTTTCTTCTGTGATTACTTTTAAGCAATTACTCTTCGGTCTTCTGCAAGCAAACATAGCCAGCGCATATAATGAACTGACGCAAGCCCCACATTTTAAAGTTTCTGGGGATAATGAAAAGGGAACTGAGAACAATAAACAATAGGAACATAGA
>NW_019769185.1:0-763 GCF_002891405.2 Cryptotermes secundus | reverse complement strand
GTTAAATATTACAAGGTTATCTTACCAGGATCACTGCAGTAATGAGCATCCACAAGGTGGACTGAACACAAGTGTAAACCATATTTCACAAGGTTTGCTGTTATATTCTTCATAGAATTGTGATGGGTGTACAGTTCCACCTAAAATCATAACTGAACTAATCATGATGTTACATATTTTACTATTACGGAAAAATTAAACATAAAAACCTAGCAGACAGAAGCAAGTTGTAGTTAAGAGGATAAATGTACTGACAGTACTTCAACCCTCTGTATGTCATTATCTAACAGTAATCTGTAAAGGTACATTCAGACAAGAAATAAAAATTTATCACCTCTGGGCAATGTTTTGAAATTTTATTGGTCTATACTGCCAGCAATGTTGACAGAAATCTACTGCCACAGCAGGCAGCAAGCTGAGCTGAGCTGAGCCTGTCGCCCACCCCTGCTGGTTTCTTGCTTGGCTTACACATAATACAGAGGCCGATAGCACATTTTTTCACATCAGTAAGGTGTACACTCATCTTTGTTATGAATGGGACACAACACTACAATCACTCTGGTTGCTGCTGGCTTCCAGGAACTGCATCTGAATTGCACCATATAATATCATGTATGTGTCTGCCACTCCGTTGCTTGGCTGAAGAACACATTTCTCTTATAGTCCTGTATAACTGCATGTTTCATAGTATTTCCATGCTTATCACACTACAGCCAATTTGTTGGTGATGTTTATACACTTACATTTACAGTTTATTCAGCAA
>NW_019769184.1:0-763 GCF_002891405.2 Cryptotermes secundus | reverse complement strand
CTCTAGTTTCAATTATTCATAACCTATGCTGACATTAATATTAATATTTGGGGAAATCTTTATCTACTGCATAATGTAGAGCAACGGGTTAAGAAGTTAAAGGTAAGAAAGAACAAACACATCAGAATAACACACTGGACACACAGAAAATATACATACTTAATCACTCAAAGCTGGTACCATGAAGTGCAATGTGACAATTACACCAAGACCTGGGAAAAACTTGACACTTTCTTTCAGATGCTTCAATCTAAGTTATACACCGAGGCTAGTGAGAACTACAAATTAATATATATAAAATGTAATGATATATTTCCATGTATAATTTGCACTAATATTGATTCTCCTGCATTAAAAGTGTCACGCATATCGTCCCACCTCTAATGATTCTAACTTTTAACACAGAACAAGTTAAGACACATACACTTAGCATCATATCTGTTGCATTCACTCTGTTACTGCCTCTAGATTTTCAGCCTTCAAAGGCTAACTTCCAACACTCTTTTATCAATAACAGAAAGTGGGCATAGGAGATGAACGGTGGAAAAATCAATCCTGTAGTTCTTGAGTTATGACATGGCATAAATACCCATTTCGTTTAATCATCTCAAAAACTAAAATACTTCAGAAAATAGTGTGCTGGGCACAAAACAAAAGTTCCATTACTCTAATCTAATTGCCATGTTCCATCTATGCAACTCTAAGAATGTACAGCCATTCAATTGCTAAGTATTGTATCACCTGATGATGACCAGTTGGATGG
>NW_019769183.1:0-763 GCF_002891405.2 Cryptotermes secundus | reverse complement strand
AAATAATTTCAAGACACAATAAGGATCCTTATTTGAAGAATTAGGCGAAAATTAATTGCAATTCAACAGCTGAAACTCGAACATTGTACGCCCGATGATGACAACACAGAACAGGAAGCACACTATTAAGATCGTGAATATTAAACAAAGGCGATAGAATCTAGAATTTCTCCATGTATCCTCAACTAACTCCATGGAGCAGTGTTCTGCTTGAGAAGCTAACGGTCGCTCAGCTAGTCAAGAAGTCGTTTCCCTTTTATCGAACCCCCTGGCTCATTATTGTTCACAAGAATCCTCTAGGTAAACCTAGCCGATGGCCTCACACCCTATTTCATTAAGACACTTTTTATTATATCTTAACTGCCAAGAATGGTATAGTGGTAACGCTGCAGATGTTCATTCTGGAGCTGCTCGGTTCGAATGTTATCTGGGACTCTGGATATCCTGACAGGTTTTTGTGGTTCTTCTCAGTGCCTCCAGACAGATCCCAGAATAGGACTGAAGTAGATCACGACCACTTCCTTCCAAATTCTTTTCGATTTATTGTTCACCAGTCATCCTACCATTCGACGCTACATAGCCTGAAATATGACAACGCCGTAGAATAAATGGCGCACAAAAACTATTATCCTTTTATCTAGACCTAGATCTGTTCCCTTCAGGTTTCCAACTAATGTTCTGTATGCCCTTCTCCTCGTCTGTTGCATGTATAATATGCCATGCCCATCTCAACCTCCTTCAGTTGACGACTGCTTTCATAATA
>NW_019769182.1:0-763 GCF_002891405.2 Cryptotermes secundus | reverse complement strand
TTTTTTATGGTTTTATTTTTATTTGTGTGAAATGTTGTAGATACACAAATATGGAATCAGATGTGACCAGAATGGTAGGATGTGCAAAAACTGTGGAAAGAAATAAAAGGTTGATTCTGGGTAGTGATGTGAGAATTTGTATTTGGATGCTTGCTGGTACATGTTGGCCCATCTGACATTCTGATGTTTGTTATAGCTGATGTTCTGTCAGAGGAGGTGATTCTGAAGTGGTACAAGGAGGGCCATTCTGTTAAGGGGAAGATGCTTTTCTTGGACCAGATGAAGAAGTTCATTGAATGGCTGCAGAATGCTGAAGAAGGTGAGGGAGAAAGGTTGAACATAAGATCTACTGTTTACATTTATTATATCTGTGGGCAAGGCTATCATTGCCATGTCAGATATTACTCACCCACAACAGGCTTGCTTGAGTGTGCATATTTCCATATAGCTTCTTTATTCCTTATCTCTGCCAAAGTGAAAAGTTGTGAAGAATATTGATCTCTGCGCCCCCCCACCCCGAGTAGTATGTCCCCTGAACTTACCAGTTACCTTCTACTTCATGCTTGAAACTTATGCAGAGGGTAGATTAATATATGAAAGTTTTTGGCTTGTAATCCTGTTCCACTTATGCAGGTTTCAGCAAGGATTCCCATTTTGATCGGTTCTTGTAAACACCATGGTCAATGCATGTGGAACAGTAGTGTGTACTTGTATTTAACCTTTAAGCGACTAAAGACCCCATATGGGGTCGCAGAAATAAAGT
>NW_019769181.1:0-763 GCF_002891405.2 Cryptotermes secundus | reverse complement strand
ATTGAAAGTGACAGGTTAAGCCTGTGCGCAGGGGACCCTGTTTGTTTACAATTTAAGATCGTAGCAATCGGATTATGAACCACTTTTATGAACGTCCCGTGTTTTGCGCAAGAAGTAAACAAATTAAAAATCGGTGACAGAGCGTGGGCCGGGGCCAGCTGTTTGCTCAGTGCGCGAGTGAGTTATGTGTGTGTACGCAGGTGGAGGGCGGGACACATGGCGAGTTCAACTGGAGCGAGGTGGAGCAGAGCGTCATCCTCAGCTCCTTCTTCTGGGGTTACCTTGTTTTCCAAGTGCCTGGAGGTCGAGTAGCCGAAGTGGTGGGCGCCAAACGAGTGTTTGGTGGGGCGGTGCTCATCAATGGGGTCCTGTCCCTCGTACTGCCCTTCCTGGCGAGGACACATTGGACCCTGCTCCTCGTCACCCGGGCCCTGCAAGGTCTGGCCCAAGTACGTTACATACAGACTGACACAGACAAGACCTATCTCCTTGTTAGCATTACAGTATATATTTACGTATCACTATAGAAACTTAGACAGTATTAGCCCGAATATAAAGAAAGCGTTTTTATACTATTTCTTAGAAAGGAGTGATCGCCTAATTCTCGGGTTCCTAAGAATTTCTTTTGCCGCAAATCATTTTCTGATTTTCTCATTGTTAAAATGATGGATCGCCTTATATTCGGACTTATCTTGTATTTAAAATTCCAGTAATATTAAATGGTTGCTCATAAACGTATAGAGTATGAATTTTGTCATTAGGC
>NW_019769180.1:0-763 GCF_002891405.2 Cryptotermes secundus | reverse complement strand
GCTCGCTACGAATTGTGAAACAAGAAAGCTTTTGTATACGCAACAATGATCTTTCATATATATTTCGTGTGACATACGAAGAGGGCGCTTCATGAAGGACCAAAGAAACTATCAGCTTTCGCAACAAAACTCTGTTAGATACAGAAGAGAGTTATTACAGAGGAGTCAGGTTTACCTGACTATTAATTACTTGTAACTATCCGACCTACTAGTTTTACAAGCACAGTCTTTGGGAAATTGGTAGTGGCTCAAAGGCTTAAGAATTCTTTCTTTTTTAACCCGACGGCTCGTTACAATTTTTTCCAAGCCCCCATCGCTGGTCTCTATGCAGTATGACATGAATTGAGTCCGACCTTCACATTCAATTTTTTAATTCCCTTTTAATATTGTTCTTACAGTTCAAAGAGTTATCTTCTATTTAGGTTTACAGCACTAAAATGTTCAATTTCTTCTCTTACGATGCGTTCTGTATTCCCCGCACAGCATATTTCCTTGATTACAAATCTTCAGCAAAATAAGAGAGGTATCAGGATTTTCAAATCCGAAATTCGGTGCAGGGAAATTTAAAATCTAAGTGCTGCGGGGATGGATGCAGAGTAGAAGACAAAATAAAATTTATATATATCAGTCTTTAGGATTTGCATACTGATTGTGTAATTTATAACTTAAGGACAAATATAAGTGGGTTCAATTAAAATAAATATACGGTACGTCCTTTGTTTTCCTTTGGCGCTATAGACCAAAATTTGGGCTTTGCACTACC
>NW_019769179.1:0-763 GCF_002891405.2 Cryptotermes secundus | reverse complement strand
GGGGGGGGGGAGAAGGTACAACTTTAATTTTACTATCGACCTGTATGTAATCACATTTTATGTTTTTGTCCAGGTTTGTTGGGAAACGTGGTGTCCGGCGTGGTTTTCCTCAACACGCATCTCAGGATGAGGAGTTCCAGCTACTACCTAGCAGCTTTATCAGCCACGGATTTCAGTTTCTTGCTCATGCTGCTCCTTGTATGGCTGAACAGCAATGCCGGAGTACAGGTGTTCAACAAGAACGGATGGTGTCAAGTGCTGGTCTACATCAGCTCTGTATGCGGGTTTCTCAGCTCTTGGCTCATCGTAGCCTTCACCGTTGAACGCTTCATAGCCGTGCAATACCCACTGCATCGGCCGCGCATGTGCACAGTGGCACGCGCTAAAGCTATCGTGTGTTGTCTAGTAGTATTCGCACTAATATTACATTCGTACTCCTTTGTAACTGCGGGGTTAGTGAAACAATACGACGGCTCAGAAGTGTGTCACATGTTGGAGGATTATAGGGAGACCATGAGGATCATGAATATTGTGGACTGCTTGGTGTCACTTATTATACCACTCATTTTGATCACATCAATGAACTCTATGATCGGTAGGAATTTTTTGAAGTTCAGAAGGCACTTCAAGCAGAATCCAGAAATACGGACGTCCATGGAAGGATTGGGCATGGAGAGATCGGATATCAACCTCCAACATATTCACGTAAGTAACAATATTTAAGGTTGGTCTAGAGGTAAACACAGAGAAAACTAAGTATATG
>NW_019769178.1:0-759 GCF_002891405.2 Cryptotermes secundus | reverse complement strand
TGTTGAGGTTCCCACATTTTCTAGACAGTCTGCTCATAGATGGCATCGAGGTTGTCAGCCCTGCACGCTAGTCGCCCTTTACCCCCAGGAACATTCCAAGAATATTGCTGGTATTCATTTCTGTTTGAGGTTGAGTCAACCCCAGGGTCATTTTGCGTCTGGAAGGATTAAGGAACTGAAAAAAATCCAGTGACCTCATCAGGACTTGAGCCTGCAACCTTCTGACTTGTAGCATAGTGCCTCAACCATCTAAGCTACCGTGTGCTCTTCGGTGAAGTTACTGCTAGGGTAGAAGATGAGAATGAGCAGGAGGACTTACAAAATTACATGAATGAAGCTGCCTTCAGTAACTGTAATTCCGAGGACTACATCAACATAGACAAAAATGTTCAGACAGAACCAGAAACAATGTATTTTAATGCATTAGTTCAGAATTTTAGAGAAAGTAAAAAAGGATGAGAGGAGGAGGAAGAAGAAGAGGAGGAAAATGACATTGTGATAGAAGAAGAAAAGTGTAAAGAGAAGACATATCGAGATGCTGTCGAAAGTTTAAAGGAACTGCAGGAATTTTCCATACAACGGAATAATTCGGATGTGCTTATTGTAATTTCTCAAGCTGAATTGTTTGTGGAAAGTCAGGCAGCCAAGAGAGTGAAACTTCTTGCAAAAATCTCTGCTTGAATTCTGGTAAAGTTTTAAGGTGTGAGTACTTCAGTTCCTTTTTTTTTTTTTTTTTTTTTTTTTTTTTTTTTTTTTTTT
>NW_019769177.1:0-763 GCF_002891405.2 Cryptotermes secundus | reverse complement strand
GGGGTGAACACAAGGTACACACTCACGTTCTATTTCTTTAAGGTGTATGTTACTATGGTTCCCCCATCAATGCCTAGCTCTCCCAAGTTACCACTCCCTTCAAGTATTTCTACTAAAATTGTCTATGAAATTTTTATTTTTCCACATACTCCTCTTCTTTATTTCTTCACCTTCGAAATATTTCCTGAAAATGCAAATTGAGACACTCTCAATTGTGTCTTTTTCATCATCTTCCTCTCGTTCTCTCTGTATCAGGCCGAACTATTGTCTTGAACTTCTTCCCCCAAATCCTGAATCTCCACTGTTCCCTTGGACAAGATACCAAGTTGTGCACCCAAACAAGAGATAAACAAATTATTGTTTCACATATTTCAATCTCTACGTTTTCAACTATAGACGTGAATATAGAATATTCTGAACTTAATGTGCTCTTAATTTGTTTCGCCAATGCACTATCATGTTTTACTATCGTTCCAAGAAAATTTGAATTTTGCTACAGTGTTGAGAGGTTTATTAGCTATCGTTATGTTATGATTCTGTTCTTCGTTCTAAATAAAGAACTCTGTCTGAAGCTTGTACTCAGGTGTTTTGACGATCGCTGGTTGCCTTGCTCGCTGCAGAATCAAGCAAGCTGCTTCCTCCGTGCTGCACTTCAATTACATTCCATTTCTATGATAATTTTCATCTCAGTAAATAGGAAAATGTAATTTCATTTGTATATGCCTTCTTCTTCACAATCTCAAGCCGAGACAAAAATAAAGAG
>NW_019769176.1:0-762 GCF_002891405.2 Cryptotermes secundus | reverse complement strand
TGGTGTTAAACCATGTAAGGATTTATGGAATGCTGAATGAATGAACGTAAAAACAATGCTAAACTTCACAAGATGTTGAAAGTACAACAGCAAGGTGTGAACTGAGGCAAACAATGACATAACATGAATTTGATTTAGCTAAGAAGCTACATGAAGATTGTGATGATGAACTAGGGAAAACTGTGCTCAGAAAATATGAGAAATTATATTGCTGGGAACTTAACTGTGAATACAAATTCGTGAATATTAAGGAATGACTGAATTTCATAACCAAAACCTGTGAACAAAGGCATCCCACGCTGCAACATTTAAGTCTGGAAAGTTGCTGTAGTTCAGCTTCAGGGCCGTACGAAGTGTAGCAAGAACCTTGAACCTCACAGGAGTGATATGTTTAGGTCCCATTAGCCTAATGATTTCTGGCAAAGATGACAAAGCCTTTTTCTTCACTGACTCTGCAACCTTCCTTGTAACCAGCTTACTGTCAAAGAACACCAGAACACCGAGAAACCTGGGCTGCAGGTAGTCAGCCTGGAAAATGAATCATTTTCTTACTATGTAAGCACACAATCTGACACACAAAATCTGCAAATAAGTTTTATATAATCATGTGCAAATATCCAAATTCATGAACTTCCTTTTTAGTTCTCTATGGTCTTAAAAGTCTACATCAAACAGTAACAGGTAAGACTATAGTCTCTATAAGACTAGAGCAAACAGCAACTCTGAGATGGCAGTATCTTTGGGAGGAGAAGGGGGGGGGGG
>NW_019769175.1:0-761 GCF_002891405.2 Cryptotermes secundus | reverse complement strand
CCCGGGCCGCCGCGTTGGGAAGCAAGTGACTAACCGCTTGAGCTATGGCGCGGCCCTTCAAGTAACATTACCCGAAATCAGTAGTGTGCAGGTAGACCGTACGGCTAGCCATAAAATGCGGCATCTCTTCCTGTAGTATAGGAGTTGTATGGATTGTATTGTCTGCGTTCAGAAAGCAATTTTAGAACGTTTAAAAATGTGAAACCGATAGTAATCTTAACCCTTGGTAGCAGTCAAGTATCTTCAAGGAGCGGAGTCCGTCTTGAGAAGCTAATAGTCTTGAGAAGCTAATAGTCGCTTATCTGCTCAAGAAGTTCCTCTACTTTTACGGAACCAGAAGGTTCATTGTGATGTTTACATGAACCCACGGCTGGGTCTTATCTTGATTCGGTTCAATGTACTCCCTCTCCATACTCCCACGCTTTGTTCTTTTAAGATTAATTTTAATAATATCCTCCCATCTACAGCTAGATCTCTCAATTAGCCTCCTCCCTACATATTTCCCTATACAAATTATGTGTTCACTTCTAATCTGCCCTACGGCTGTCACATATCCTGAATAACTTCGTTTTTTTTTCTCCCTAGCACCATAGCTGTATTCCACTGACCTTCATACAGGGTGGTTCAGAAGTCAGTTAACCTAAAATATTGTCTTTTATTAACGGGAATTTTCAGACGTAAACCTGTCAATCAATTTGTAGAACGGTATCACAGCGTTGTGCATTCAACATGGAGGGATGTTATTTCGAACAATTTTTTTT
>NW_019769174.1:0-762 GCF_002891405.2 Cryptotermes secundus | reverse complement strand
GGAGATCAGTGAGTATGTGTCTGTAATATCGGCCTGTGGACTTAAGCAGATGTAGAAGGGACTGAGGAGCACACGTGACTCGCTAACAGGGCTCCGAAGGAGACAGTATAGGGGGTTCCCAGAACCGAAATGATCGAAATGAAAGACGATATATTTTACTAGTTCTATAAAATTGTTCGTGACTGTACAAAATATTTATCGCTGTGTTACATTATTAGTTTGGTTGTATGTACTGTGGTGTGTCTCACACGTTGCGACAAAAATGAGTACAAGAGAGAGGGGGAGAGAGAGAAAATGCGTAGGAAGAGAGAAATGAGAGAATTTCTGCGGCTAAGTGAATTCCAGCCGTCCCCAAAGAACAAGACGTAATAAATTTAATTTTATCCTTCGCGGATAGATTATTGAACCAGGCTTTAAATTAATCTCGTGGTTTCCTCTATCGGCAGTGTCTCCCGTGCCTCTAATATCATGAGGCTAGGGGGTTGGATAGCCCCAAGGGGCACTGGTGGGCATGGTTTGTATAGGCCCGAACTAACTAAGGAGCGCGATTGCTATGACATGGAGGATACAGCGGAGTGGCACTGTATCATTGGAAAGTGCGCCTAACTGGACACTCTGAGCCGTAGGAGTTGAAGCAGTAAGTAAGGTGGTAAATATTTGCCTCGTAAAATTTTCGCT
Source organism: Cryptotermes secundus (assembly GCF_002891405.2). NCBI lineage: Eukaryota > Metazoa > Arthropoda > Insecta > Blattodea > Kalotermitidae > Cryptotermes > Cryptotermes secundus. The sequence continues at coordinate 84 of NW_019769174.1, read as the reverse complement.
GTGTTTAATTAGTTACTATGTCATGAAGATACAAGTGGGAGTGGAGGTATAACTCCACCATTCTTGACCTCGGAACTAGATGAA
>NW_019769173.1:0-762 GCF_002891405.2 Cryptotermes secundus | reverse complement strand
TTTTGCTTGCCGTTCACGATTCTGTAAGACATGAACAATACCGCTCAACAAAGTAAATATTTCCGCAAAAACATTCCAATAGTAGATTTGCATGAAGTTATTCGCTGCAGCCCATTGTGCTTGACGTTAGCTAGTCGTCATGAGGTGAATACCATTAGCGAAAAGTAACTGACAGTATGTAAATTCGTTCTGTATATAACCTTCAGCAGGAAATTCGTAGAAAAAGAATTTCCATTTTATTCTACAGTCATCTGTCGCACAGCCCAGACCTACAATCCAAAAGTGGCAAGACGTCAGATATGACTTTTCTTTCCTGCTCCTCGGAGTGTAAGAATGTCATGAAATTCGCACAAGAAGCAAAATGCTAAAAAATATGCGATCCTCAATTAACTCTTTAAAGCCAAGTCGAAGTTACTTGACAACTGGCGGTATACCGCCAATTAGTTCGTCTTGGAGTGAAGCCCCTTGAGGATCACGACCAGAAAATCCTTTTTTTTTCGACTTAACCATTTCGGTAATAGTATTTATGTAACGTCCTGTCTGACGAGAAGATGGGGTTGTCCCTTATGAGTATGTGTATAAAAATTTGGTTCGTACCCCACAGGAAACACATTACGTCTCCGCTACACAGCCCAACCGGTTAGTGCTGTTAAGGAAACGGTTGCTGTTTAGTGTGATAACCATACGGAACACACATATACACTAGAATTCAGAGTTTCAGTGCGTTAAATCAGGTGATACATACAACGGTTTGAACTTTAA
>NW_019769172.1:0-762 GCF_002891405.2 Cryptotermes secundus | reverse complement strand
GTTAGAGGCTGAGTAAACCCCAGGGCTTAGTGCAGCTTGAAGGATGAAGTCAACTGAAAGAAATGCAATGACCTCATCGGGACTTGAACCCGGCTTGTAACATAGCTCCTCAACCAACTGCGCTACCGCGTGCCCCTCCTTTACCGTTATAAAATGCTTCTGCAGTTGGTCCCTTTATTGCTCTCAGAGTTATTGTCAGGAGACGGTCTGGTGCGTAGGTGCGTACTAGACACGTTTGTTAAAGTTCAGTGGTTAGAGAAAAATGGATTGATGACAAATCTGTCAAAGTTGAATTGGGTAAAGCATACAGTCGGCATTCAGTGCATTGTCTACAGGCTAAACCTGACCGTATTGGGCTGAACGAAGAGGAGGTTGATGACATGTCGTAACAGTGTGAGAATCCTACAGACAGTCTCCGAAGAGAATACGCAATTGCTGAACGTGTCAGAGGCCCTGGAATGTGAACATTTGAGACCACAATACGTACATAGTATTCTTTTGGTTGCTAGCAGAGTTCGTGCAGGAAATGAACTGGTCAGGGGCTAAACTTAGAGAAGATACTGGAAATATGGCGATAGAGGAAGCTACTATAGCAGAATCTCTTCCCGGGAAATTGAAAGTCGTTCGGGTTTGTAATTACAGTTCTCTTCCTGATCGACTTACTGGAAAGTTTCACAACGGAATTCTTCCTTGTCCTTCAGAAGAGTGATTTGGCTCTCAGTCTGGTGGATTACCATGTAAAGAGAGCAGTTCATTCTTCGG
>NW_019769171.1:0-762 GCF_002891405.2 Cryptotermes secundus | reverse complement strand
CATTTCCCTTAACCGGATAAAAGGGCTGAATGTTCATAATTGCAATAAATGGGCATGGGGTAGTTTCTGAAATTATTTGCTGGAGCTTATCAAAGCTGTAGGAAGCAAGAGACGTTATCAAATTAGGTGGCATGAGGTTAGTTAATTCAGATATCTTCACAGACCAGCACTTCCACCCTTTCTATTTTACAGACTTGGCAGGCGCGCAAAAGAATCATTTAGGCCAGCAAACAGGAAATTTCAACTCATGCAAAAGAAGAGCAGTGAACTTGGTCCACTAGCATCAACTTTATTTTCGTCTCAGACGATTTGGTTCAGTTAGTGATGTGAACCCACAACATTCCTCAGGCACGGTAGGAACTCGGGCCTCACCGAAAGATACCCTTGTAGTTCCTACGAGTGCGGATCCATGGAACGAGACAAGCGAGGAAAGAGATTCCGAAATATCATAATCTTCATGCAGAAACAGATGATGTATAAAGGGGAAGATAAAGAAAGGAAAACATAATAAAGAACAGCCAAGAAAAGTAAGAAACGAGAAAACACGAAATAGAAACCTTGGCTTTGATTAAAGTTATCAAGACCCACCTGATTATGTGCGGATAACGTGAATTGCGGTATGAAAATATCACAGAATTCCTCTGGGATATTCGCAGTGAAATAAATAATCTTGTGATCTTGTCAAAGTTACATAAACCCCACCTCGTTTTAGATTCGTTGTGATTATTTAACTTTTTAAGCAGCTTTATTTTATATTCCTTA
>NW_019769170.1:0-762 GCF_002891405.2 Cryptotermes secundus | reverse complement strand
CTGCCGGGGTGTTGTGGTCCGATCGTTGCCCTGATCACATGTTGCGAGTTAGTACGTGTTCTTAACCTCACTAACCCCCACACGGGGCCAGTGATATAGTCTCAACGTTCCCGCCTTTTTCAACTACAGCCTGTATTGGGTGTTTCTGAAGACTGCAACACATTTCGAACATTAGAACTACAGAGCAAACATTTCTGGTAAGTTCAAACTTCCTTATTTTACAAATTAATTATATATTTTAATAACAATTCTTTACTAACTCACTGATATGCACTAACGGTTGCGTAAGTTTACTGGCTAAGAAGGCGTAGTTTATTTTCATAACCTCAAAATATAAATGAATAAATGCCAAATTGCTTTGTAACATGTAGTGCAATTTCATGTAAGTGATGTTTGTGATTATATGTCGGAACTGTTCTGAATTATTTGAACTGATTGTATGTATATATTTTGAGAGGGTACAGATAGTATGCGCTGAGCTGGTTGGCATAACGAAAACGCTATATATACTCATATTTGCGATGTGCATTTTTCGAATATCGGTTAGGATATTGGTTATCCTGAATGAGATTTCTCGTTGTTTTCTGCAGGCCCTCCATCACAGTAACACAACTAGGCCACTACTGCTTCTTTCCATATATTTTTCTTGAATTCGCCATTCACCCCTCCACCCAACGATATATATTCAAGTTTCTGGCAGATCCGTATTAACCCTACAAAGAACAATAGATTATGCCGACGATGTTTATATAAATATATTTT
>NW_019769169.1:0-761 GCF_002891405.2 Cryptotermes secundus | reverse complement strand
CCCTCCACCAGTCCCACTCCTGAGCCAGATCAATCCAGTCCATACCACCCCATTCTATTTCTCTAAGATCCCTTATAATACGTCTTGTTCTTCCCAGTGGTGTCTTTCCTTCTGGCTTTCGCACCAAAATCCTATATTCGTTCTTCTTCGTCCCATGCATGCTACATGACCGGCCCATATGATCCTCCTCGACTTTATCATTCTAATTATATACTCGGCGAAGTGTACAGCACTTTAATGCACGCAGAATTTATATCAGGTAAAAAAATAGCGTATACTGCTTTTAACACACATACATTTAAAACAGCGTCCCTAGCTAGCGAGTGAGAGGGTAGAATGACGGATCCCTCTGCAAGCACTGTTATCTTTCTTTGTAATTCTATGGTTACACCTACAGTGATTTGTAATCAATTTCTTTCTTCAGATTATTGTCACGTGATTTCTGTAGTGTGACTGTAGACGGGTTTTGGATTGATGACCGGATTTACTGGACTCTTTGATACAGCGCGTGACTACATTTTACAATTGACTATTACACACACTACTGTCCATAGTCAGGTCTTCACTAGACGTTGTTCGGTAGCGGCTTCCAACGGCAGATATTACTCTTCCTCTGAGCTCCCGAACTATCCTCGGCCATAGCTACCAGCTTCTCAGAACGACAGCTCACAACGACCGAACCCCAGCAGTTCACTACTTGACTGATTCAGCCGCCCGCCAGCCAACTAACTAAACTCAACTGACTCTCAAAGTCAAAGTCA
>NW_019769168.1:0-762 GCF_002891405.2 Cryptotermes secundus | reverse complement strand
TGCTAAATGTTGTATTTTGACAAAAATGCTATACTGATTGGTCAGCAATGAACCAATGTCTTCGTCTGCAGTGGTTCTGAAGTGAGTTCTGCAAGCTGATGTAATCAGTATGTGACTTGCAGTGGGTTAATTGTACATGGATTGATGTTTGCCAAAGTTCAGTGACAGACTAATCAGTAATGTTCCTCTTGTATAGAAGACAGATGATGGAGACTCGGGAAATGATGAGCCAACTGATTTGTATTATGGCCTGGAGCGGCGACAGAGCCAGCAGCAGCCTATGCCCCCACCACCACATCATCAACCTCATGTGGCACCTCCAAGACGTGACTGTCTTGCTGAGAGGCTGGAAATGCTAAGTAATCCTCGGGAACAGGATGATCTTAGCCCAGGAGTTGTGGAGTGTTTGCCTCCTGAAGGTAATTCCCTGCAGCATTTCTGCTTTCAGTCATGACAGTTGCCATATATTTTTTATTTCTAATGGGAGCTGGGTTAGCGCAGTTAGTATAACAGCTGGCTACAGGCAGGACAACCAAGGGGATGGATTTTAAGTTCCAGTAGGGGTAAGATTTTTCTCCTCTCCACGTCAAACCAGTTCTAGGGCCCACCCAATTTCTGATCTAGTGGGTATCAGGGGCACTTAACCGAGGGGAACTCACTTCCAGCTAGTGCTGAGGTCAAGAATATGTGGATCTATGCATCCACTTCCCCGTATGTCTTCATGGTGTAGTGCTTAATTATTTAAGCACAGGGACAACTTTA
>NW_019769167.1:0-761 GCF_002891405.2 Cryptotermes secundus | reverse complement strand
GAAGAAGAAGAAGAAGAAAATGAGAGAGAAAAGAAGGAAAATGGGGAGGGAAAGGAGAACAAGGGGACCAGGAGAAGACGAAGAAAGATTTGATGGATCGAATGAGGAAAGGGAATTCGGAGGAAGAGAAGAAGAAGGTATGGGGGACAAGAGGCAAGAGGAGCGGAAGAAGGAAACATATTAAAAAGAGGACAAGAAAAAAGAAAGTGGAGACGAAAGAGGAAGTGGGGAAGGAGAGTAAATCATTCAGACGAAAGAAGATGCGTGACCACGTTGCGCCTGCTCCAGAAGCAGGCCACGTGTTTCCTCCGTTTAACGGACAATATAATGCAGAGCATATCAAAAGATGTCACTTGCTGTCTTCAGTAGGTGTCGGTGGCTCATAGACGTGTAATGTCTGTCTCGTATAACGTATAGCCCCGTTCTGTCTCTGTAATTCGGGATGTTTCTTGAGCTGTTCACAAACATTCATCTGCAATTATGTTATGAAGTCTGAAGCTAATTTCAGGCATCGCAGATTCTCGTTATGAATTTTATCGTGATTGGTCAAAATATAGTGTGCTATTCTGGGTTATGACACCGTATAGTCTAACATCTTTGTATCAAAGTTTGGGTGGAACATACTGTCTCCATCTTCACTTCAAACTTGTAGATAGATGGAGTAACCTTGCTTTCCTCTACACGGTATCATAACCCGGAGTACGCACCTTTACTGCGCAGAAATGAGCCGAAAAGCGCCCTTAAACGATCCACAGAACAAG
>NW_019769166.1:0-761 GCF_002891405.2 Cryptotermes secundus | reverse complement strand
TTTCGAGATTACTGGATTTTTGTGCCGTGTCCATCGTCCGGCATTCGAAAGAACACTAATGATCAGAACGTTTCGGAAACCGAATCTGTTTCCATCTTCAGGTAAGGTGATGGGAGACAACTACTCTTTTGGTTCCGTTAGAAATAGCTAACTCCAGTCACTGGAACCTACCACTACAGATTGCTCTGCTTGCCACCTGCTTTCACACTGATTTCTGTGCTCAGCTCATTATTCGACTCTGAAAATGGGGGCTAAATATTGCTCCGAAAAGTCTGTTGATTTTAAATGGACCACACGGCGTTATATCTCAGAACATAGACGGCTTCATTGCAAGTTTGTTTATATCGAATTAATATTGTAAGTGAATATAACCGAATAAATAATTCACCGTAAGTGAATAACAGCCATAACATAAGACTCAGAGTCAGAAGAACGATATGTTCTTTCAAAACGTCTGTTGACTGTCAACGGACTACGCGGCTTTATATCCCTGAAGATAGAACTTCTCATCAGTCCACTGTGAGAACCTTGAGTTTATAAAGGCAGAAATGTATGAGGGTGCGGAGCGGACAAGTGTTTCTTTTTGACTTCTGTTACTGACCTGAAAACTCTTTCAACTTTTTAAAGTTTCAGTTCTGGTTTTCCTTGTGTGTGTTTATGAGCAACCGTTTTATAAATAAAACCTTGAAAATCAAAACTATGGAGAAGCAGGTCACAAGATTACTGCAATGCCAAGTAGCTTAGAATTAATGAAGGTCAAT
>NW_019769165.1:0-761 GCF_002891405.2 Cryptotermes secundus | reverse complement strand
TGTTCTCTTTCGTTTCATACTTCAATGTGTCTCTTTCTATGATTTTGTTTTTTCCTGCATCTGCCTGCAAATTGCGTTTATTTCTTTTCTCGCAGTTCTTAATTACATTTGTTCCTTTTCTTTCGTCTCGCTTTCATCTACCTCTCCTGTGCATTCTGTACCCTCAGAGTGATTGCAAAGTTATCTTGACTGAGGCTCTTCGTTGTTTTCCTCATTCCCCCAAAGTACATATCAAAATAGTATGTATATTCGGCCACGACCACTTCCGTCAATTTACTTTCCAATTCATCTATCATATGTCATCATATCAAGTGGCGCTACATAGTCTCGGTGCTGAAAAACCGTTCTTAAATAACACAAAGAGGAGTCTAATAATTCCAGAATTACACGGCGTGCATACACATTTGCAGAGTATCCCTCCTTCAGCTCCTCGTTTAAGTTAAATCAATAAACATGGTGCAATATTTGTGAAATTAAACTCTGAGAACATCTGTCTATCAGTCCGTCTGGCTGTCGGTCCAGCCGTCCGTCCGTCCGTCCCCCGTCCGCCCTTCCCCCGTCCGTCCGTCCTTCCGTCCGTCCATCCATCCATCTATCTATAGCCCTTGTGGACTTTGGCCAAATTTTCAATTTCTTACTTCATATACAGTAGGTCGCAAGCCTATCGCAAGGTCGCTACCTGCAAACAGGACAACACAGACAGAATAAACCCACATAGACATCCATGCCTCAAGCGGGATTCGAACCCATGATCTCAGAGT
>NW_019769164.1:0-759 GCF_002891405.2 Cryptotermes secundus | reverse complement strand
AAGTGTGAGTGTCCAATAAAGAGGCGCTAAATCCGAGACCCATGTGAAGTTGTTTGTCGCGTGACATACCCAACACGTGACAATATCTTAATCCTGATAACCCCTTCCCCTATTACTCCGGATTATCGAGGATTTAGTGTACTGTCTTAACAATAGAAATCGTGAGTACAACTGAGTTAATTCACGGGGCGGTTGTACTGTGTTAAGCAAACTTCATTCGGCCCCCAAGTCTGAACTGAACACTCCACAAGTTTCTCCCCATGCGTACAGTTGGGCTGCACATTTAGAACTGTGTGTATACAAAATCCGAAGTTGCTGAGTGCCCCCAAGCGGATGTGTTAGCAACTCTAAAGTGGTCTAACAGGCGATAAAAAGAGAAAAGAAAACAGCAATAAATATCTTGTTAAATGTGCTAATAAAACACGCTTTCTGTGGGCCAGGGTAAATCTTAAAACAAGAGAGGATAAGAAGGCGTAAACAGGGGAATAAATTCATGTCAATTGAATAAACATGTCTGCCTCTATATGCCACATTGTGGGACAATTTGTGATGACACCCATCCCTGGTCCCTGCCAACGTTTCTGAGGCACCTGCTGCCTCCATCTTCACTACGTAGGCCGCCCCACAGTTCAAGCAGTTAGTCGCTGGCTTTCCAGCGCGGCGGCCCGGGTTCCAACCCTGGTCTGGTCAAACAGGATTTGTGGTGGACAAAGAGGCGCTGGGGCAGGTTCTCTCCGAGTACTTCGGTTTCCCCTGCCA
>NW_019769163.1:0-761 GCF_002891405.2 Cryptotermes secundus | reverse complement strand
AGTGTACGTATCGCACATATAACATGTTACTGAAAATTCTTCCTTGTGCAGTATATACATCTTATACCAGTCCTGCCAGTCCAGGCTTTACAAAGGAGATCATGCCTATCTAACTTATCTTATGCCAGAACGCCAACTTAGTCACTTGAACGGTCGTAAGCTTGACCGCCGCCAAGTTTCTCGGTCTCCACGAGATCCATGACGATTTTATGTAACTTTGTCACGGACCTTGTAGAAACACCGTTTCTAATAAGTACCCAGCTCTTCTGGCGGACGTTGTCCTGCAATAGGCTGGACTGTGTTACGTGTTTACCCAGCCATAACCACGTAACGGACACTGAATAAGTAGTTATGTCATAATATTTATAGGGCCTAATTACATAGTGTGTTTTGTGACGTGAGATTCTGATTCCAGGGTCTTACATTCAATCGGTGATTGCTGTTTTCGAAATCATTGCCCCCACACAATTTCTTTCATTAAGCAGTTACATAAACAAAAGAGCAGATTGTGCATAAGCACGTCTTTGGACTGCAGAGGAAATTCGGTTGCAGACTAAAGGTCTTTATTGCTGTGAAAGAATAAGTGTGAGGAAGAATTTTAGAACTCAAAACGGAAAGCAAACGTAGAAGAGAAGCATGCAGGCATGAAACGGAAAGGAGAGTTGAAATAACAACTCACAGTTCGGTGAAAAAGAGAAGGAAATAAGAATTTGACAGCAAAGGGAGCGAATAGTTGGGGCATCACCCCTCGTCCCTTCCCC
>NW_019769162.1:0-761 GCF_002891405.2 Cryptotermes secundus | reverse complement strand
GTATCCTGTATGTAAGCTTGTGGAATCTGATATGCCCTAATTTGGCAGTCCATGGAGTGTAAGGAGTCTCAGTAGGGAAGGTTCACAGACAACAGTTGCAAGAGAAATAGCAAAGTGTAAGTTATATTTAGTGGGAGTACAGGAGGTCAAATGGAATAGGGATGACACTGATCCAGCTGAAGAATATAAATTTTTCTGTGAAAATAGGAATAATCAGATTGTGAAACATAAAGAGAATCAGAATTTGATATCTGGTCTTCTAGGGGAGCTGACTGATACTGAACTTCATCTTGTGGTGGCAGATATTATGGAGTGTCTGACAGTAAGTAAACAACACAGAAATTTGATATGGAGAGGTTCAGTTTCAAGAAATTAATGAGGTAGAGGGTAAGGAATGTACTGGGTTGAGATCTGAAATATGTTTACAGCTTCAGAAAATATTAATGATCATGTAGATATTAATAGAACTTCGGGTAACTGTCAGAGAGAATATAAAAATTGTTCCCAAAAGGAGTCTAGGTTATTATGAATTGAAGCAGCATAACACATTGTTTGATGAAGGATGCTCAAAACCATTAGCTGAAAGGAAACCTCCCAAATGAATGGTGATAATCTGAACAATGTTAAGTATTTCAAGAACAAAAAAGATGGAATATCTGAAATTCAGAATTAATGGGCTCACAATACAATAAGAACAAGAACATTAGAGACATAGAGGAATAATTGAGGTTAAGATGGGTTACCAACCTAGAAATAACCAT
>NW_019769161.1:0-761 GCF_002891405.2 Cryptotermes secundus | reverse complement strand
TGGCCGCAGTACAAGGGACTTAGCCCCACCCCACTAACAATAAAACAAATATAGTTACGAGGTCATGAATGGTGGGGGTATACCTTATACCTCCATTCTTCCATTCCTCCATACATATTACTTTTTATTAATACTAATTTATTTAATTTTAGTTGTAATTTATTTGCATTGTATTCAGTGTGTTTGTGTAGTTCTGTGTCCCCCCCTCCTCGCTGATATGGCCTGTAGGCAACCAAAGCCGGAACACCTAGCTTATGGGCGCAGTTACACAAACGGTTTCGGTCCTAGGAGCACCGTCTTTTTGCATTTCCTTTGCTCCTATGTTTCTGCAATACCGTCTGTGACATGGCGTCTACATACACTTGATAACAAGACACGGACCAATCCTCTCGTCAGAGAAGACGTTACGTAAGCACTATGACCGCAAAGAAAAATACCGCTCTTGATCTTCAACGGGTTTGGCGAGTGACTAAAGGATTGGCAATAAACAGCCAGTCATGACTGACTGTGATTGCTAATTGCTTCATGTTGGTTTCTTGCTTGGTTTATTCTTAGACAATGAAGATGGTGGCGACATGTTCGCCCGAAACGTCGATAACTTACCGTTCTATTAGTGTGCTCATTTCGTCTGGAGCGCTTTCTCAAGAAAGATCTCTCTGCCGCATCTTACTCCCATTCCTAGAACATCCGTTTGCGAACATGCCACAAACTGGAGGATTTTACGAGAGTGACCATGTGGATCTTCATAAGAAATCAGAATT
>NW_019769160.1:0-760 GCF_002891405.2 Cryptotermes secundus | reverse complement strand
GAGTCTTCTACTTGGTTGGAATGGCAGTTTGTGATAGACTAAAAGATAATAGCACTGTTCTTTACCATAACTATCAGATATGTTGAAGCAGCAAACAATTTCATCTCTATAGTCTGGCCTTGTAATTGTTTGTGTTTATTTTTGGAGGGATATTTATGCAGAATAGATGGGGAAGGATAAGAGGAAGAAAGATGGCAGTAGGAAACAAGCAGACCCCTCTCTTCCCATTGATGTTGGTTCTGAACCAAAAGCTCAGCGAGGGCCAAGGAACAGGGCATCTCAGGAGCAAAACCAGAAGGATTGCAGCAAGAGTGCTGATAGTTCATTAAGAGATAAAATCTCAGATCATTCAACTTCACAGTCTGATTCAAAGCCAGGTGAGACACCTCAAGAATTTTATTTTATGACCAGAGCCTAACAAGTATTTAATTTATATGTCTGTGAGGTGTATGTCAAACGGTTGTTATGTTCAGCATATATTACAGGCAGGTTCTATTATGCTGTGTTTGCACAGAGTTGATAAATTGAACGTATTGTTAGCATCTGCACTTGTAGTTGTTGGGTTGATATCTAATTATGGTTTGTAGTGGTTTAATATTACCCCTACTTTACATGAAGCTGTAATAGAATTTGATCAACATTTTTCACTGTGATGCGCAAAGTTTCAAATTTTACGCCCACAAAATATATTGTCGCGTATCGGGCGTATATCGCGACAACTTCACGCCGTATTTTATATAGCGAATTTTATTTCACATTC
>NW_019769159.1:0-756 GCF_002891405.2 Cryptotermes secundus | reverse complement strand
CAAGGGACTTAGTCCCACCCCACTAGCAATAATAAAAAAAAGGTAGACATCCATGTGTGTCTTTGGCTGAGTAGTAAGACTGACTGTGTGTTCAGTTTCACACCACGGCCTCTTTACACATGGGGAAAAAGCCTCCTGTACCCAGTGGTTAAGGGGCAATGTTTGGCCCGGTCTGGACGTTGTGAAATAGAGTAAAATTTCTTGCCCCTGCTGAGAATCAAACCTCGTCCGTCCTGGCCGTAGCTCTTCGCTGTACTGTCTCAGCTATTCCGGCTCGCATTGAAAATGGTGGTTGTGAAAATTATGGGGAATTTTCAACCGATGAAATTCTTCAGTGTGTAGTTCAGTTATATCGACGGATCAACCGAGGAAGAGTCATCTGGCTTCAAACACGCAGACCCATCCTTCCACGGAGGAAGTAACAACAGACGTTTTCAAACACTGAATTTCTATGGTTAACAGGGAAAGATAATACTATTTTCTTTAGGGGACATAATGCAAAATCTAAGATAAAATTTGTTGGGAAGTGATAAATCATAAACAAACTCCCACGCATGAACCGCCCTGTTCGCCGTGAAACATAATGCCGCCAAGCGGTCTACAAGTTAATTAAATTCCTTCATTCCAAACGCTGTTGGCCATCAGGCATGCTGAGTCATCGGAAAATTCGTATGTATCTCGCGGCTAGCAGCGCACCGGTCGTCTTGAAGCGCAGAGCCGTGGAACCGGTCAACAAAGTAACGATTGTATACTCAG
>NW_019769158.1:0-761 GCF_002891405.2 Cryptotermes secundus | reverse complement strand
TAGGATATAGCAATTATCATTGTAAACATTTTGATAGAATACCCTAGAACTGGGTTGGTTTCTTGGTACACGACTCAGGCAGGGAAGCTCTCAATTTGACTGAACATACTCAGGAAGGACCATCGACTGCTAATATCGTTGAAATGCAAAATGTGATTTACGACTGCAACAAACTCCATGGACCTGTTTTGGTGATTCTAGAGCTCAAAGAGGCAGAAATAAATTATTTCTGTACGAAACTTAGACGTATGCATATTATTTAATATATTTATATTTTTCAGTTCTCGTTTTGTTTGTCTACTAAAAAATATATTGTGACATGACGCCTAAAAGCAGGGGTAGTTCGCTGCTATGCAGCGGATCGGTAAACACCTTCCGGTGGAAGCGAACGCGGCCAACAGTAGACGAACAGTGCTTTCTAAGGTCCGCGCCGTGTGCTCTGCTACGAAACGTTGTGGTAAACACATCTCTGCAGCGGTGAATCAACACGCAACAATATATGAAACTGTGTCTTCTGCGAAGGCCGCATCGGGTCTATGTAACGAGAATCTCATGCAACTAGAATTAGAACTGAGTACCGGAGTTGCCAGTTGCAGCAGAGAATTGAGAGAATCGTCGGAGTTGGGGTTGGCAGAATTAGGCTGTACAAAGAAGACTTCATATTGTGTTGCAGTTAGTGTGAGACTGTTATGAATACGTTGTAAGGATATGACTAGTGAAGGCCGAGGCCACTAATGGGTGTAAGGCCCCCCATACACACA
>NW_019769157.1:0-761 GCF_002891405.2 Cryptotermes secundus | reverse complement strand
GGTGCCACATCCCAGAAGACGGCATTCTTCATAGATTAAAGAAGTTCAGTTGAATTCAGCGGGAATTGAAAGTTCTATCGTAACTGTTTTTCTTTAGCTTGGTCTCGACATTGAGGAGCTGGAAGAGTTGGAAGAAGATGCAGGTCTGGGTAACGGAGGCCTTGGGCGACTGGCTGCCTGCTTTCTTGATTCCATGGCAACTCTCGGTCTTGCAGCTTACGGCTACGGGATCCGCTATGAGTATGGTATCTTTGCTCAGAAAATAAAGAATGGAGAACAGGTATGTGTGAAGTCATATTTTAAATGTTCTTTCAGATACGCTACCATTTTATTATTATTAACTTTATATCATACAAAATGACTTGTTATTCTTATATATTTGACATGATGTATAGTTCTTATGTTCCTCAGCTGTTTTGCAATGGCTCCTAAGTATAATTCTTCCCTTTAACCTTTTCTCAATTGGTGCATGGAGATGTATTACACAGTAATGTAAAGTCTGTAAAGTCAGCATATTGTAGATCACAGGGACGCTAAAGTTAAATTGGTCTCTCCTGTTTATATTAAAGTGCCGTGTGTTAAATTCTACTGACTTCTGTATGTTCTGTGGAATGTAATTTCAGTCCTTCACAATGGCGGTTGAAGTTTTAAAATAAATTGATTACATTAAGGTTATGGTCTTGTGGGATGTAATGGTGTGTAGTTTGGTACACAGTGTAACTCTTCAGAAAACTGCACTACTTCCTCCTCCTTTCACATTT
>NW_019769156.1:0-761 GCF_002891405.2 Cryptotermes secundus | reverse complement strand
TTAAAAATTATCCTTTAAAATGAAAATGTCTAGCCACCTGCTCACGCTGGTTCCTAGCTCGCGGATTTTTATACTCTGAAGACGAGGGCGATATGTTCCTCCAAAACGTCGGTTCACACAAGTTCTACACGGCGCCACATCCCAGAAGACGTCATTCTTCATGGTTCTGTCTAGTTCACGATAAGATGGTGATGGTTGTACCTTGTGAACACGATAGTGAATTTTCAGATTTTACAAGAAATGGGAAATTTCTTGAGCAGATAAGCGATTGTCAGCTTCTCAATAAGGATTCTGCTTCATGGAGCTTGTTCATCCAGCAGTGAAGGCATTTCGCCGTTGTGAATTACTTGGTGGAGTACTATTTTCAAATAAAAGGACTGTACGCAAAGTATGCATACTAAACCTTAAGAAACGTTGCGTTGTGGAAGAAGAAAAGGAAAATTAGAAAGTTTCTCTTGTTTTGTTTTTACTATGCATATGTTTACTCAGTAATCACAAAAGCAATGCAAACAAAAAATTTCATCTTCTGTTTGATGAGAGAAAAATATAGCGGAGGTTCCGCTTCTTTTGTTTCTGCCAATTTCTTAATCATCATAGCGAGTGTGGACCGCGTATTATCTTCCACGTTGGATATTTCTTTCTTTACTTTTTATCAGAAGCAACAAATGTCACTGGTTCACCGTCTTACGTGTAACGCTTTCTTCTAAAAATGAAAAAGTTAAATAGTTCCGTCCAGTATGACTGGTTAAGATTTTCTTATT
>NW_019769155.1:0-760 GCF_002891405.2 Cryptotermes secundus | reverse complement strand
AAACAGTTTAACAAGCATGTACCGCTAGAATTCTTGGCTGTAGTTACACGTGTCATAACCGATGAAATTAAGGAGTGGTAAGTGCATGCAGCCTGTAAACATAATTGTACTCAGCGGGACCACTCCTGCCTTGCTGCTATGCACGAAACGAGTGTTTTGTCTCCCTTCGTTGGTAAATTGATTTACATGAAGAGGTCGGAGACCCAGCCATATGCTTCACATGCCAGCAGCAGGTCCGTCTTATGTATTGTTCTGCTGCCGTACAAAGCCGTCCGCTTGAAACACTGTGCTAACATAAAGAAATGTGTCGGTATATACAGGTTTCATCTTCTAAATTGTATGTAGGCGTACTGTATTGTGCATTAATATACGTAAACCCTGAAGTAAGGAACACCTTCTAATTCTTAAGAATAAAATTTCGTTCAATGGTTATCATGAATGAATGTATAAGGGGTGGGCTTTCTTGACACTTGCACCGCGACCACAGTGGTCTATCGCGCCTAATGGCTATCATAAGATTCACTAATAAGACGGGCCATTCAAATGCAGTCCAGTCATGCGTTTAACGAAATAATTCAAGGTAGCAAAATCGAAAGCATCAGACACATAAAGACACTTACAATTACTTTAGAGTTCGAATTATGTTAATCACGTTGGAAGTGACAACTTTGAACACCAGCTTCATGTATATTGGTCATGAAGAAAGCGAACCAAATAATCTAACTTTAAAATTAATGTATATATATATATGTGTATATCC
>NW_019769154.1:0-760 GCF_002891405.2 Cryptotermes secundus | reverse complement strand
GGAATAAAAATATATTTCAGACCCACAATATGATGTTAAAATACAATATTTCTAAATTCCCCATCATTGTGGAACCTGAATGTCCACTGTCATCTTGAGGAGAGCGTAGGAAGTCTCATTTGGTTTACTTGCACCAAACATTTCATCGGGGCTGCATGTACAAGTCTTTAGTTGTGACACAGGATGAAGCAAAAGCCTATGTTTAAGAGACTTTTCATAATTTCTTATCTCTTAAAGCTCTGTCCTTGACATGTTATGATATCTCATGACCCTTTTGAACGTCAAAGACCAAAGCAGAAGAAAGAATTTCTTTCGCTTATGAACAAATAACAGTCAAGAAGAGATAACCAGAAAACGGGGGATAATTTATTGCTGATAAGTCACATCTCAGAGTAAGTTTTTCCTCTAATTTGAAGCCAATTTAAGACTGCTTATGATCGACATTCTAAGACGAGCTGGTAAACACATGCGGATTATCTTCCTTGATTATGACAGTAGTGCGAAAGTTTGCAATGCATATTCCAGACTCCTTCTAGATTTTTAGAGGTCAAAAGATGCAATATATAAAACAAAATAAATGTTAAACGTAACCATACTTCATTGCCAACTTCCCTCGAAGTCCGAATCACATTTTTAGACTGATAACCATATGCTTGTGTCAATTCTGTACCGTGACAGTGATTTGAAATTATCCCTGTGCTTAGCACAGCTCTGTATGGAAGTAAGGTTGTACTTGGCCGCGCCATAGCTCAAGCGGTTA
>NW_019769153.1:0-760 GCF_002891405.2 Cryptotermes secundus | reverse complement strand
TGGAGTCCTCTTCGCTACCCGCGATACTGCTGCTGTTACTGTGTGAGCCTTGGAGGAGATACGAACTGTGGGCTTCAGCAGGTAGCTGGCCGCCAGTGAAGCCTCCCTCTGACATCATAAGAGCCCCGTAGCGAGGGTGGTAGGGCAGGGCGCTGTGGTGGGGTCGACAAGAGATCATGAAATTTGCCCATGGTGACTGGTGATGACTGATGGTGCCTTTGGTGGTAAGTGTGGTGGGTGCTGTCGTGGTGTGAAGTTGGTGCAGGGCGACAAGGCGTCCAGAAGTGGTGCTAGTGTTTGAGGTGTAACTGTGATGCTGCTGGTGGTTCGCGTGGCTAAAACCTTGAGGTAGCTGGGGGTGTGGAGTGAAGAATCCCATTCTTCCTGTCACCAGTGACGCTGTCTTGTGCTGGTAAGTTGAGCCACCAGTGGGAGAACGGAGAGCTGCTTCTGCGAACACAAAACTGCAATTATTTCCCTGCCTAACACTATCTACGATTCATATTGCGAGGTATCCTGTTCGAACCTCGATCAGTCAGTCTCACCAGATGAAATAATACGTCTTGAAATGACTTTAGTACTAAGAAGGCACTAGCCTGGTTTGAGATAGCTTTTTGGCAAGGTTATTTGTGGATACGCGCCTCTTCTTTGTAGTTGGTGAATCTGATGTAATGACGTTTCGAACGAAGCCAGTGAACTATCCCAAATAACACGTCAGAAGAGCAGAAAAGAAAAAAAAAATGCGTATTTAAAAAAAAAA
>NW_019769152.1:0-760 GCF_002891405.2 Cryptotermes secundus | reverse complement strand
TAAGAGCCCTTGGTAGATCTTCCTACTGACAGAATTAGTACTGTCTGGAAAAAGTGTGTTCTGCACTCTGGCAGTTAACTCACATTCATGTAAAGCAGCAACCCTGATGATGGCCTGAAACCTAAGATATGTAGGCTTTTTGTAAATAAGGATGCATTCACAATGACTGATGTCTTTTGATGTGTCCTGTATACACAGATCCTGAAGTAAACAAAATGTATCTCATTTGCTGCTATGCCATTATACCAGGATTGTACCTGCTGAGCCAGCAGTTTTACCACAAAACCTGAATTTTGAACTTACTACATTCAAAATGAAAATCGAAGAGGACACACAGGAAACCTTCATTTGAAGAAAGTCAATAGAGACTCGCTATATATATGGCATCCCTACAAAGTCCAGCCCCAGAATCCACACTCCTGGAAGGGGTAACATCAAGTACAGGTCTGTCATTTCATTTCATTTATTCACCTACCATAAATCCTGTTGAGAATACATTCTCGATGTTAATGCACAATATCACCATGGCAGTTGTAAAGACCAAATGAGAACTCCGAAAATGTATGCCAATGGGGCTAAAGCAGCATCAGTCAATGTTGCTTTCAAAATGGCCATCCTCCTCAGAAAGACTGTGGAAAGAAATAAGCGATTAGAAAGTCCTTTTTTTCATTAACCGGTATGAATAGACATATTACTAAGAGATTATAGTTCCATATATGACTAAGTCACCTAAATAAGCACAGTAGATCATTGAAGGTCG
>NW_019769151.1:0-757 GCF_002891405.2 Cryptotermes secundus | reverse complement strand
TGTAGAAGCTGGGCAGCCGAAAGACGCGTCGTGATTTATAAACCAAACAAGTTGAACACGTGATGGAAGTGTACATTTTGTGCTTGTCTGTGATTTTGTCAAAGTAATTTTACAGGGTGGAATGACGTGCTGAGCAGAATTTGTGCCTCAGTACCCACAGTACCTCATACAGAAACCTACTTTCCGCTACTTGCTTCAGAATGGCAGGGTGCCATGTAAGGTTATGATACAGAGACAGTGTCATGTGTTACAACATCAGACGGAATTTATCAGTTTGTAAGTTTCGCAAATTCCAAGGCTGTAGAGAGTTGGTTATGTGTAAAGTAGAACATTGTTTACCTGGTAAGCAAACAACCCAGAGGTTTTCTTTTGCTGACATTATAGAGGACCATATTATTTCACCTAGATGTCTTAGAATTTGATTTCTTCATTGTAGTTTGTGACATACAGATCACGTTTTTCAGTTTTTATACCAACTGCTTAAATGCTGTACAAACCTTGTAATGGATTTAGCTCGGATAGGTAAATAAATAACAGACCTATGTGTCACAGTAAAATCTTGTGTCACATTACTTGTCATTTGAAATTTAGGGCATAAATCTTTTGTGAACTAATCCCTGTTCTACACCAATGTATAATTTGGCATTCACCAGAAACAAATATATTTTGTACACCATATTGTGTTATTTTAAAATGTAATATAAAATGAAGAACCGCCTCTGTGGTCTAGTGGTCAGAGTTCCTGGCTACACATCAA
>NW_019769150.1:0-760 GCF_002891405.2 Cryptotermes secundus | reverse complement strand
GCATATCATTTCCATTAGACTGTCATGCATATCAATACACTCAACCTGTGACCTTCAATGCAAGACAAGAGAAGCTAAATGTCTGCTCACAGATATCAGTGACAATTTGCAAACATTTGTTCACTTATCCAGACTACATGGACGTCTACTGATAGGCAGTTTATTCAAGTTTTGATTGGTTGTGCCTTTATCTAGAGACCAGGTTGTCTCCTACTGTCTCCTGAATTTTAACAGCATCTATGCAGCTGAAGTTTATGCCATATATAGAGATGTTTATTTCATCTGACATCAATTTCTGAATTGTCTTCTTGCTTGTGCTTATTCTTTCAGTGCCTTGCAGGGCCTCCATGGATACACACCAGATCATCTGGTTATGGAGAGTTTGCATTAAGTGTATGATATACACTTCAAGGCCAGGAAAGGTTTGTTTTTTGCTGAATGCCTGGTCTTTAGCCCTGCCTGGTAACAAGGCTGCTGATAGTCTTGGAAGCTGTCGTGCATGGGGATTTTCATTTGAACAAGTGCCATCTAATGATGTTCCTATGTAATTCCTTCATTCCATATTTTCATCATAGAAGGATGAATGGACTGATATGTAGGAGTACAATACTCATTGTGCTCACAGACAACCTGTTGCATGGTGAGCCAACACCTGTTTCCACAACCTGTGGAGAACCTCTTACTGTTTATATCTTCTCATCAGATGCTTACTTTATGATGAGGAATGCCATACCTTCCACCTTCATGGCATATTTTTTTT
>NW_019769149.1:0-760 GCF_002891405.2 Cryptotermes secundus | reverse complement strand
GGGACTTGAACTCCGAACCCTCGGTCGTCCAGCCCGAAGCCAGTCTCTGTACTGACTACCCTACCCCGGTTCCACCGGAAATATAATGAAAACAGAATTTAATAACTTTCTGATGATGAGGTAAGCGACTTACGTCACTGGCTGACGATGACGTAACCTCGTGCCTATAGTGGATGGAGTTTATTGCGGCGGTTTTTAAACCATCAGTAGCTCAGTATAAATGGCGTCATACGGTGGACGAATTTGTAAGGCGAAATAAAATTATTTCTTTGCTAAATTATGCACCACGTCAATAAGGAATGTGTGGAGATGGAGGTATGGATCTACGCATTTGTAATCTAAATGCTTGATGATTGTAAATAATCAGCCTGACTTCGCGGCCGTTTTATCCCCAGGAAAAGTGTCCTCGGTACTCAGTGAATAGGATGCTTAGTGTGGACGTTGTGAAGAAGTGAAGAATTTCTGCCGCTGCCGGAAATCGAACCTCGAATCTCCGGTCATCCTGCCCAAACGATACTGACCGAGTTTTCCAGGCTCTAGTGATTATTCACAAATAATGAACAGAGAGGGATGTGAGAGGAGCCTGTCGTGACCAAAGTCGAAGCACTGTCCTGGTGTTTGTATGGAGGGGCTCAATATAACCAGGAGAACCTCTCCTTCCAGTCACGACAATCTGTCCTGGATGAGATTATAGCAGGACATTTTTTTTCTGTGCCGCTACAGTCCCAATTTGGGCCTAGACCTACCTCCATGAAACTCT
>NW_019769148.1:0-760 GCF_002891405.2 Cryptotermes secundus | reverse complement strand
GCTGCTTACATCGATGTCCGGAGTAGGATTCAACCCACAATCCCATGTTTCGACTGGCATGAGAATGTAGGCGCCTCAGAACAGTGTGAACGTTAGGCATTTTAATGTGACACGTGTCAATGCCCCAATACGAGTCCCACTGCATCACCTACGTTTACTTATCTTTACAACAAACGGAACATGAAGTACGTGTAGCACCTAATATCTTCATTGTATTACAAATTTTGACAGTCTACCAAATTTGAGTTTAAGAAAATCAGCGGCGTTTCTAACATGTTTAATAGGGTTGAAATTTTTGTACACATGTTTAGTATTTAAATCAGTGGTGTAGTAAAAGTCTCCTTGAAATGTAACGCCATGCCATCTGGTAGATCGTTAGTGAAACTTCAGAGTAATGGGTTCCCTTAATCTTCAGGCTCTTCCATCCTGAACATAGAGGCAAGACATTCTTCCGAAACGTCAGTAAGGACCTACCACTCTACCCGATGTCTCATTCTCGAAGACAGAAATCTGTCTCTACCGTGAGAACCAATAGTGTCACGTTGTCTTTGTAATTACTAAAACAATGCACATGTTCCCTTTTTAACCTAATTACGTTCGGAATATAAAAGGCTGTGGGATTACATGCAAGCCTATTTCTCATTATTCTAACGTCTTAACTTTCATACCGCCTTAATCAGAACAACAAGGCAAAGCCTGAGAAGATAAAGCTTCTGTCTATATATGGCTCTACAGCCCTTGGGAACCTTGACCGCTTTTT
>NW_019769147.1:0-760 GCF_002891405.2 Cryptotermes secundus | reverse complement strand
ACCCCAAGGCCATAGTGCTGCTGAAAGGATTAGGTCAATTGAAAATCCAGTTACCTCATCGGGATTCTACCCCGCGACCTTCCGACTTCTAGCATAGTGCCTCACCCAACTACGCTACCGAGTGCCCCCCCCCACTATTTTTTATTAAACATTCGTTAAATGCATGGGTTCAGTTTACAGCACTATCTGTAAGATTATTCTTTACTGGATTTAGCTGAATTGTTTATTTGTGACTAACTTTAAACAACGTGGTTCCATTGAAAATATGAGGGACTGCAAGCGGAGTTACCTTACCACATACATCCTCAGGAACCTTAGAAACGTTCACTGCTCAGCAACATTCAGACTCTTGCGTCTGCTCAGCTTCTGAAGCTAGACGCTCTCCCCCATTGCATATGGATATTTGGCTTTCGAGAATACTTTGTTTCTTTCATTGAGTGGGGTTGTTTCAGAAAGGATACTGAGGTTGAAAGTAACAGGAGAGTGGAGAGATGCACAGTAAGCAGTTTCATAATTTGGTGAAGTGGAGGAGATACGTAGTACCCCATGAGGCTTAAGAAATACCTACAATTTGTAAGTCGGAAAACACGAAAGAAATAAACCACTCGGGAGACATAGCTGTAGATGGAAGTCTGTACAGTATTAAAATGGATTTTAAAATAACAAGGCGAGGGCGAGGCCTGGGTGTGGATACCATAAGTAGACCCTGTAATATTAAAAATTATGTTTAAGAAAGTTCCTTCTCGTCTGCTGTCTAAAA
>NW_019769146.1:0-755 GCF_002891405.2 Cryptotermes secundus | reverse complement strand
ATATACACGGTGCCAAATCCCAGAAGACTGCTTTCTTCATCCTCAGAATATTATATACTTGCTTGTTGCAGAAGACTCATTCAGCGGGCCTAAAGAGTTGGTGTATTTGGACCTGTTTTACAAAGAGCTTACCGAGTTCATTTTGCTTGACAGATTACCTAATGTATACAATGCTGACAAAATGGGATACGTGTAAGTAATTAGCCACCAAACCAGGTTTTTGCTGACAAAGAAAGAGCAAATAATGTAATGGACAAACTTACGTTGAGCTAGGCGAAATGTTAGTCATGGCATGGTGAAATGTGACTGGGAATTATAACGGCTTTTTCCATTAATTTCGAGAGGAAAAAATTAACAAATATCAAAGCGATTTATCTGAAAGTTTTTCTAGCGGAACAAGAGTCTGGGTACGAGGCTTACAACACTTTAACGAATTTACAGTGTCTGAACCTTGCCTCCCATTATTCACGGTCATGTAGCTCATAATGTTTAGTTGCTTTTTGCTGTTACGAACAAAGTCTTGTAATTTCAATATGCTTACGGATGTCACATTACCAGGAATTAGTTCTAGGAGTCTTGAAACACTTTATTTACCTGCTTCGTCTGTGGGCGGAACTGATCCTAGTCAATCAATAAGTTCTTGAAAAGCTACAAATTAACAAACAAGAAAGTGAATAGAAGCAAACGGTTGTGAAGTTTATATAACCAGAGTGCATTTCGCCGAAATTATCAGCCGGATTCGCGGTCCCGTTTCG
>NW_019769145.1:0-760 GCF_002891405.2 Cryptotermes secundus | reverse complement strand
CTTCCGGTTTGTAGCATAATACTTCAACCAACTACTCATGCCCCCCAGTGTAGACTATTAGCCAACCTGTAATGGATTTGCAATCCTTACAGCGGTGAGTATGAATAGTGACATTTCTATGTTGCGACACGAGGAATTCCTAGCGGAAGATATCCCAGAAGTGAGTTCCTCATTCTAAACCCTGCTACGTGGGAAGCCTACACCAAAACATCTGCGCTATCCGGCCCACATTTGTTGGCGGCTCCCGAACGTCTGTGGCACGGACTTTGAGTGAGTTTGGGCACCCTTGTACTTTTCCGTCTGTTTCTGCTCATTCTCAAGGAATCATATCAAATGTTTCCTGCAGGTGACGACTGCAAAGAACTGCAATTAAGAGTCAATGGTTTGCCATGTGAAGAATACCGACGTACCCATCGTACGGCAGAAGAAGGGAGGTCTGTAACCTCGCCTTCTCTTCCTCCTCCGCCTCCACAGAAGGAGAAATGGTGAGCCCAACCCAACGCACGTCCGCAAACACAACACTGCAGACTGCCAGCAAAAAGTGTTCGCTTCTCGGCACATTCCAGCACAGTAAACAGAAGTAGTACTGTTACGGACGGAACACCTGTACAGAACATTAGGCATTTCTGGTGGTCTGCGCTTCGCCTGCAGGGGGGCACCTTTCGTGTCGATAGTAGGGTCACCCGAAATGTTACGCAAAGTGATCAAATGACGGACCGCCTCTCTGGTCTAGCGGTCAGAGTTCCTGCCTACAGATCCA
>NW_019769144.1:0-760 GCF_002891405.2 Cryptotermes secundus | reverse complement strand
AGACTACATAATGTGATGTCCCAGAAGACCATAATCTCATACCCACTGACATAAGAACCTTATTTCTCACTGAATAATTTAAGTTCTGTAATTGCTCAGTATCTAATCAGGCATTGCTCATTATTCTGGCAATGGTTTCTTTAATGATTTCTCTTAGTCTGTCAACATAGGCCAGGATAATACTTTATTTGAGAGGCTCAATATTTATCATTTTCATATTCTCTTTGCTTTCAAAATGCTATCCATAACAATGCAGTTACTCCTCAAGCCGGCTTCAGCACTCATTAAAACACTGGTGACATGAAAACAACACTATGCATAAGTCAAATCAGTGATAAAATTAGTACCACCATCCAGAGAATGCAAGAGAGCAAAACAAGTTGCAGATTTAATGCGAGGCCCATATAGGTATGAAATCAGGTTTACTACAAATTATTCTGTACTACAGCTAGCATAATCCAATACAGAAGTGTTACTGAAAGAAGTAAATCCCAATTAAATAAACTGAGCAGTGGATTTTAAATTACATGCAATATTTAGTATACAGAATGGCAAAATGTTATGTCTGATAACTGAAAGTTTGATTTCAAACTGAATGTTTGATCAAACATATTCCAAGTTTGATTTCATTCCTAAGCTGTAATTTATATATCTACCTTTTTCCCTTGAAGTTACTTAACGCACAAAGAAACCTTGGGCTTTTCCATCCCTGTGTGCAGCCATCTTGCTTGAAAACAGAGTATGTTTCTTTTCTCTTATT
>NW_019769143.1:0-759 GCF_002891405.2 Cryptotermes secundus | reverse complement strand
TATGAAGCTCCTCATTATGCAGTTTCTCCAGCCTCCTGTCACTTCTTCCCTCTTCAGCTGAAACATTCCCCTGTGCTCCCTGTTCTCAGACACCCTCAGTGTATGTTATATACATGTATAATTGTACAGTACTTATTTTTGAGAATGTAATTACCTTATATCTTAGAAGTCCTGCTTCTAGCGTTACTAAAGAAATTAAGACAATCAGAATAATCAGATAAACACTCCCTTGCCAATATTTTAGGCTGTTCATTCAGCAGTTCCAGCACACCCAGTCCTCGGCTAACACCAGTTATACCAACATATTCAGTTTAACATGGTTCTTGAAGTTACAGCCAATTTTCTTCCGACACAACTTTAAAGCAATTTCACTTCACACAGCGCTTTTCAAGAATACATCTCCCATGCTAATCAGGGACTTGTTGCACTAGGGAAGAAGGAATGCTTTTCCTAATGATTTTAATTGGAAGACTATAATTACTGTAAACTGCTGTTAACAACTTCATGATGGCAAAATGCTTAAATCTCAGAAATTGCAAATATTAACTATAGAGCAATTCCAGTGCATGGCCCGCTGCCTGTGTGTCTCATAGCGCTGCTTCCTACTTGGGCTTGCTGTCCATCCACACATCCTCTATTATAATTTCAGTGACCAGTCAGCAGCCGATGCCAGCCTTGAGGACGACACAGGCAAACAAGATGCCACTCAGCCCTTACCCTGGAGAGTCTGTGGGAGTGAAGAACAAACCACTAGTAAAG
>NW_019769142.1:0-759 GCF_002891405.2 Cryptotermes secundus | reverse complement strand
GTGTACGGAACGAGATCACCGGCATGGCGACTTTGGTTCCCCTAGTATGCTGAAAATCAGCTCTCTAATGATGACGTAATGACATACGTCGACATTTGAAAGTGACGCATTCTGAAAGTTGTTTGAGTAGGGAATTGGACTAGAATGGTTCATGATGGCGCCCTCTGTTCAATTCATATTGAGAGCCCTTTACCCGGGAGTAAAAATCCTCGGCATGAAGATGACTTCTGACCCCCATCTAATGCCGATGTTAAGAATGCATGGAGCTATGCCTGCGCTCCCCCACATGATTTCATGTCTGGTTAATCAAGCAAGGGACAAATTCATGAGTATTTCTTTAAATTAATCAAACGAATATTTGCCTTTCAATTTAATGATTTGCGACGTACACATTAACATTTCCTAGTCTTTCCCACGTAGATAAACACCTTGACTTTATGTGTCACAAGTATAATGCTAGCTTTCCTGAGACATCCATGTGTAACTGCAGGAACAAGCCCCTTGCGGTCACGACAAGTGACTTGTGGTGTGAACAAGATCCTTCTTGGCGCCAGTAACACCCGTTCATCAAAACCAAGGAACTTTGCATCTCACAACAACGCGTTTCCTGCCTTTGTACAATCACCGCCACAACAAAGTAGCACTGTACTGTGTTTGTGAATTGCCAAATTGTTTCAAAGTCCTAACTTATTGTCAAGTGACTCTCAGACCATAATAATACTAAGGTTAATACTGACTTCAGATTTGTGTCAAGTAGAA
>NW_019769141.1:0-759 GCF_002891405.2 Cryptotermes secundus | reverse complement strand
TCACCACAGTGTAATTAACTTTTTCCTGCCTTCTATGAGTATAATTTTCCCATACTGGTCCACTATCAGAAGCTTTCTGCCACCAACTTTAATGAATTTACACCAAATTATGATCATATGCTGAGTGTTCATTTTGTCATTTATATTTTTTTATATCTTTTCAAGTAGTTCAGGAATATGCACAAAGATGGCAGGAGTTTTATACTTGCCAATATTCAGGTGTCTTTTTCTCTCACTTGTCATGCTTGTGGGAATGAGGCTGGAAGTGAGAGGATTGAAAAAGGGTTAAGTATTTGTATAAGCAATAATAAGAAGTTGGCATGAATTTTATTTTAGAACTTAACATGGAGTTTGGTTTTTTCATAGTGAAACGGTTGCAAGACAAAGAAAAATTGAAGGACTTTGACAAAATGAAATTACAACTGGAGCAACTTCTTGAATTCAAATCTCGCATAATGGAGTCACAGACTTCTCTTCAGCGAGAAGTGCAGCGTGCTAAGCAGGAAGCCAGGGAAGCAATTGAGGCTAGAGACACGCACGCTGAAGAGATGGCAGATTTGGCAGAGACAGTGGAGATGGCTACTCTCGATAAAGAAATGGCTGAGGAGAAGGTGAGGTCCTCCAATTGTGTCTGTATTTTTAATTCCTTAATATACTCTCTTAGTTACTTTGTTATGAGTACAGACTTTCTTGTGAGCAGCCCAAAAAGATGTATACACACTTTAATAGAAGTTATCTATGGACTTCTTCAAAGTTGAA
>NW_019769140.1:0-756 GCF_002891405.2 Cryptotermes secundus | reverse complement strand
TCTCTCTCTCTCTCTCTCTCTCCCTCCATACTTCGGAAGGATAAAGCTGTCACGAAAATTAGATTTTGAGCTATATTAGAGTATCAGTGCTGCCAACATACCGAAAGGTTGCTTTCTCTACGTTATCTGCCCAGTCTGTAGGATTCCCTACTCCGATACACTTGTCAGACCCCTGTCGGCTTGGGGGCGGGGAAGTCCTCTGTTCTGAAGCGAAAACTGCACGCATGGAAACGACATGTCAAAAATAAGCTTATTCTTATTCTACTTTCCCTTGTCTAATTCCCTTTCTTATCTTACTTCTCCTCCTTTTCGTATATCATATATTCCTTTTCTTTTTTGCCACAATGAGGGTCTCGAATGTTCTGGTCCGCTAGCAGGGTACTGAGTGCCGGCAGGCCGGTTAGGAAAAGTTAGCCCACTTTGGCAGACACCCTGTAACACAGAAGCTCTTGCTTACAAACTCGTAAATTGGGTTTTAAATTTGTACAGGAGACTCCATAACGTGGCTTTGTTGAGCCTTGTAAGGCGATCACAGGGGCTGCGATGGGGAGCTCAAGCAGGAAGAGAGCGGGGACAACACGTTACAAATTGGGGTCCAAACCCTGCTAACTGCCACACAGCTCAACCCCTTCAGTAAGAGATGGAGGTGAAAACTTTCTTCACATTCGCCATAGCTCAAGCGGATAGTTGCTGGTTTCCCACTGCGGCGGGCGGGTTCGATCCCGGATCTGGTCAAGTGGGATTTGTGGTGGAGAA
>NW_019769139.1:0-759 GCF_002891405.2 Cryptotermes secundus | reverse complement strand
CGCAAAAGTTGGCACTAAACTTCGCCGACAAGCTGCGGTCGCTCGCTCGGTCGATATAGTTCGCTTGCAGACTACAACCACGGAGTTTTATGCGTAGTCCGCTCCGTGGTCATTTCACCCTCCTTGATAAATCAGATTAATACCTGGTGAAGGGTACAGATAATGGAGCTTCTCATCCTTAATTCAGAAAATAATATGTAGTTGTTTGATGGTTTAGTGCCACCCTTGTCTCATGTGACCTGTTCCGTAACCAAATCAAATTTACACTTTTCACAGTTCTCAATGTGGTGTTTTCAGTGAAACTGACTTCTAGAGATTCCTGGAATTTCAGTTTTTAAAATTTTATTGATTGATTCATTTTTGTTTAATTGCAGAGTGAAGTGTTCAAATAAACAAGCTGAAAAATGAATGAAGAAAATCTACATCTGGCACAAGCAATAGCTGAAATGGGTCTGGAAGACCAGCCTCAAATACCGAAGAAGACAGTCGTCAGTAGGGTTCAGGAAAAAGTACAAGGATTTAGGTGA
Organism: Cryptotermes secundus; assembly: GCF_002891405.2. Classification (NCBI taxonomy): domain Eukaryota; kingdom Metazoa; phylum Arthropoda; class Insecta; order Blattodea; family Kalotermitidae; genus Cryptotermes; species Cryptotermes secundus. Next base: position 232 of record NW_019769139.1, on the reverse strand, counting down.
GTGATGAAATATACACGTAGCTAGCCAAATGTAGTACAGTGTTTGAATAATATACTATTCCAGAATGTGAAGAGCTTCTGGAACTTTGAAATACAATCAACAGATTCAGTAGGACTGCAATTATATTGAGACCCTAAAGTATTTATGGAAAAGGAATTACATATAGAATGAAACACTATTTTGAAGCGGGTTTTCTTTTCTGTCTTTTCCTTTCTTAACTCACGATTGCAAC
>NW_019769138.1:0-758 GCF_002891405.2 Cryptotermes secundus | reverse complement strand
TTTAAAGAAAAATCATGTGACTTATGTAATAAAATAAAGCAGAGAAATCAAGATTAAGAGTAGTGTGACCAATTTAAGCAAATGAACTGTGTAATAGCTTAAACAGGTGTGCTCACCTTAGCAGTTTTCTCTGCATATAGCTCCTCATACTTTTTGTTTTGTTTCTCACTTAACAGTCTTAAGGAGTTGAACTTCTCTTCCATCTCCATTCCCTCAGCCCTAATTTCATCCACTTTACTGTTTGCATCATCTAACTTCTTCTTTAAGTGGTCCTGCTCCCTTAAATACACATCCAGAAAGCCTGTGAGAATGTAAGTGGTACAGTGTGCAATACAAAGGTTCTCTTATGTTAATGACTTACCTTCATATGGTGCTTTGTGCTTTTGCAAATGAGGCTCTGGCAATCAGTCCTAAATTTCCTTTTATGGTGAAGTACCAAAATAAAAAATTCTAGGCAAAACTTATGATATTTACTGGATATAATGGGCTTGTACTTATAATGAACTGAAGCTTATGCAATTCAGTGAGCTATTTCTGTACAGTTTTCACTATTACAAGTTCTACCAAAATAAAATTTGCCAGATATAACGTATGTATCAAACCATCACCATGTTTGTAATGTTTAACATACAACAGACAATTACCTATGCGTGGCCATAGATTATCCACTTTTTAGAACCTCTCAGTTACTGATTATAGCTCACTCTCATGATTAATGTTGCCCATTACATCAATTTCAATAATTTGTATCAGTGATA
>NW_019769137.1:0-758 GCF_002891405.2 Cryptotermes secundus | reverse complement strand
CGGCTGGAAGTATTAGGTAAATTGAAAAATCCAATGACCTCATCGAAAATCGAACCTGTAACCCGCTTGTAACATAATGCCTTAACCAATTACACTACCACATACCCTAGTCTAAAATAAACAGTGATCAAAAGAAAATGAGGAAATTTTGTCTTCCTCAGTCTAAAATAAAAAGTGATCAGAAGAAAGTTAGGAAAGTTTTGTTTTTCCTAACTTGTTGCATATAATAGTGTTAATGTTATCTGCAGTCAGCTGTTTCAAAAGCCGCATTGACGTTGTTTCAACACACGATTCGCCCGGTCGATTTGCGCTGTTCCAGAGGGTGAAAAGCTGCAGCACTAATCCCATTGGATTGCGGGCTGCAGTCAGTCAGTTGAGGCCTACTGAAACGAAGCGTGTCACACACGTTGTTGGCCTGATAGAATGGCCAAAACTTGTGAACGCTTTGCATGTAAATCTCCAGTTAGATCAAGATACTGCATTTCAAGTAGACAGAACAGGTTGTTGCCGTCGTAACACTCAGTATTTGTATTCGGGGTGTACCGGATTCGAATCTCCATCAGGGCACTCGTTATCATGCCTGAGTCTTTGTCTCGCCGGAATAATAGTCTACGTTTAAATTCCCCACGTCGGTCTGTTCCCATATCCTTTCACTTAGTGGGAGGTATAGTCCAACTGGGTCCACTCGACACGGCGGTCACTGATTGGCCCCGGGTGAATATGATGATGGGGAATTTGGTGGAATAAAGATTGGCAGG
>NW_019769136.1:0-758 GCF_002891405.2 Cryptotermes secundus | reverse complement strand
AGCATCTCCTTGTTTTAAACCATTCTGGATAGGAAATTTATCAGGGAGAAAGATATAAGGCAAAAAAAGGTCAGCAAAGAATAAAATTTAAATGAAAGGAGGAAAAACAGAATTATAAAAGACTTAAAAACCAAAAGAAAAATAATCGAAATTATGGAAAATGAAAAAGAGGGCCGTAACCATGAATAAAGAGTGAAGAAATAATTCAGGAAGGGACATCAGTCACTAATGCAAAGTAATAAAAGAGCAAGGAGGTATAAAAAGAGTTTTGTAAAAGTAGAGAAGAGAAGAAGTGAAAGCAGCAATGAAAGAGGACACCGAAAGACAGAACCGAAGAAATACAGGAACTAATAATATATAAAATGGGATGGATCGTAGAGAAATATGAGTTAATATAAACTGCATTCATCTAGCTCAGGATAGGAACCAGTAATGAACCATCTGGTTCCATAAAATGTTAAGAAATTAATGAGTAGCTGAGCGACTGGCGGCTTCCCAAGGACAGGCCTCCGTGGCTTTAGTTGCTTAGTTAATTACACTTCCCGGCGGTGCGTCCTTGTAGGCCTTGTTGATATGTACAGAATATTTCCTCGGACCTTTGTTTATGTTATCTCTAACCGCATGAGAAATGTTTCCGTTCTATTTGAGTTCAGAGGACGCCCTAACTGCGCATCCAGAATTCACTTTCCTGGTCGTAGTACGGCTTATGAATCACTTCGGCTGCCCACTCCAGACGAAGGCACTGGCTTTCTACAGAG
>NW_019769135.1:0-758 GCF_002891405.2 Cryptotermes secundus | reverse complement strand
CACAAGACCCCGTAAACTTAGCGTCTTCCGGAATTTGAAGCTGTGCAGTCCTGTAAGTATACACAGAGTTTCGAAGAAAACATTTGCTTCCATCTTCGGGGTAAAAACCGTGTATCACGTAATGTTAGGAAAAAACGAACTGGTGTTTTAGCTTACTTTCCTCATTTTAAAAAGCAAAAAAGGCTTATACGATCTCCATGCTGTCTGTCCCCCTGCTATCAGCTTCTGAACATCAGAACCGATCTTGATGAAACTTGATATATCATGGCACCTGAGCCCATCTCAACGGCGTACTTCGTAAATCCCTCCCATCATTCTGTCTGTGTCTGTTATGTGTATTCCCTTACCGCTGCTGCGCAACGGCTCGATACAATCTTTACAGCACCAACGAATACACAAGCAATAGAAAAATTGTTGGGCGCGTCGTTTTATATGCAGTCCGTGTAGTATCTAAGGCCAGTCTGTGGGTGTATCCCCATATCGTTGCTAGGTAACGGCTCAGTAAAGACGTTCTCGCGGCAGCGCAGAATTGTTGGACGCGTCGTTTTGTGCTGTCCTTGTAGTATCAAAGAAAAGTAGGCGATCAGTTCTTCCCAGAACTTCTTGTTTAAGTTGGTTATTTAACGACGTTTTCAAGCATCAAGGTTCGGTAATGTCGGGACTGGTTTTAAGAGCGATCCATGGGAAGGATGTAAAATTAATGGAATTCTGAGGCACTGAAAGGGCCGAACTTGCAGATGGGAGGAGCCTAAGAACGG
>NW_019769134.1:0-758 GCF_002891405.2 Cryptotermes secundus | reverse complement strand
AATATATACAAGGCCTCTGTCAGTGTAGGCTTGGCAAAGCAGATCATACCCAAACACATGTAGTTCATGTTACAACGGCTGCTTAGTCACTTGAACGGTCGTACGCTTGACAGCCGCCAAGTTTAAGCCTCTTATGTTTTCTATTACGGGCTTCGCCTGTTCCGATGTCACGAACATTTGTATTTCCATGATTTTGTATGCTCTCTACTTGTTGCTTGCACAATTCCGTTATGTAGTTATAAATATACGGTACTTGGAAAGCCATGTGCAACTCGCGGACCCGTGTGTATATAGTAAAACTTGTTTTGTACGCGCTGCAATTTCGAAAGGAATCCGCTGCAAATTCCCAGACGGGGCTACCATTTGTTTATAGGGAGTTAGTTTAAGGTAAGGGCTCAATCGCTCGCTTTTAATAGGGAATAGACTCTAATAAATACTCTGAAGGCCTTAGCTTTGATTATTTCTATATGCAGTCTGCATGTAACCCTCTTGTCGAAGATTACACTGAGATGTTTTACACGATTCATGAAAGGGATGGTCCGTCCGTTCAATGTGAGGTGAGACTTGCGAGGTCTAAATGTATGAGAAAAGTAGACGACCCAAGTCTTATCTTTATTGTTCTTAATGTGTTCACAGTGTTCACACAATGTCTCAATCAAATTGAGACCGCGCTGCACCTTTCTGAGAACATAACCCTCTCTGCGATCCGTGGAATAAATAGAAGTGCCAAAGTAAAAGAGGGTCAGATAAACACGTGG
>NW_019769133.1:0-757 GCF_002891405.2 Cryptotermes secundus | reverse complement strand
CCTTCTTGGCCCTTGCACCGTGACCTACAGTGATCTATTGTGCTTTAAGAATTTCATATAATAGTGTGAAAATATCTCACACTTATCAAATTTTGAAGTTATCATAATTATGATAATATTAAAAACTGTGGGGAATTTCCAGCCCTTTAAAATCTAAAATGTATGCTATGTGATATACAAGTCCGAGAAATACTTTCAAGCTGTATCTTGATTTTTTCCACTTCCACCAAAGCTCTGAACATTTGTAAATTTTGCATCATCAATCACAGCAGTCACAGTACCTGCCAGCTGTGGTGGAGGCATCTCCTCCTCTGTTTCTGTGGTGGCAGCTGCTTCCTCTGTAACATGAGTCACTGTGATGGATGGTATGCTGTTTGGGCCGCCTTCTACCTGATGCTCTGGCGGTGTCTGCTCGCTGCTGTCACTTCCACCCACACTCTGACCAACCTCACTAGACATCTCCAATGTACTCAACTCACCTGCAACACGAGGGTTTGCTTGAGTGTGGAATGTGGGAGCCCGAAAGAAATTCGCCCTTTTCCAATGCTTAAACACAATGGAGCTACACTATGATGGACTGGCTACTTAAAATTTTGTGACATATTGCGCTAGGGAGGACATCCCCTCAACCGCCAGCGGTGACGTAACAACATTGGGCGCTATCGTTACTACGGTAACAGGCCAGTCAACACTCCGCCCCCTTCCCCCGCGATGACGTGGCGGGGGATGCCGCGGTTACTGCACAGCAGGAAACAAC
>NW_019769132.1:0-758 GCF_002891405.2 Cryptotermes secundus | reverse complement strand
TACCTTCTCAGGACTCTCTTGTAATGGACCCTGGTCCTCGTTAAATAGCCTTAACATGTACTGCACAGAAAATGTCACCTCCATTATTGCATGTTATGTGATCTCCAGGGAAACAACTTGGCCACAGAGCTGTTTCCTAGTAACAGCTGTTGTACTGTCACCTGTGTACACAGCTGTTACTTGGCAGTGGGTCTACATGTCACACTGGTCCCTCCATAAGGTTGCTTGACCTGAGTAACCTACAGGCTTACTGCCAATTCTTTTCGGTTGGTGCGGACAAAACTTCTGAGATTAGCTGGCACTTCAGATGTGGGTAGTCTATTCTCTCGCTTAGGTGGTGGCCAGCTCCTCCACAATGTCTTGACACTCATTTTTGGAATCCTGATGGAAGACCAGACTGTTTGCTTCATGATTTCCAGCATGAGAGCCTGCTTGAAGGGCTCATTAACATTTCCTCGCTTCCCAGTTGTAGTTGCTGTTTCAGGGTTTGATCCCTTAGGCCATGTTGTATTTCTCCAGTGGTTGAAACATGACATGTAACAGTCACAACGTTTTAAAGAGATTTATTACAAAATATTTCATTTCTCTGCAATTTTAATTTTAATTTTTATTTTTAATTCTAAATTACATATTTTTAGGTTTACCTTTTGTCTTAGTCACTTGATGGTCCATAATAATTATGTACTATACTTATTTTATACAGGGAGATGAACTGAGACCTTGCTGCAGATCATTCGGCTCATCTGGCTGGAGGGGCA
>NW_019769131.1:0-757 GCF_002891405.2 Cryptotermes secundus | reverse complement strand
ATAGCATCACAAATCATTTCAAGCTGAGATTAATAACAAGGGAGAGGCTGTGGACAGATGTGGTTGAAATGACCAAAGAAAAGATATTGTAAATGTACCGATGTCCTTCTGCTTACGCCATGAAAACACATGGTGAATTTGGAGGAATATCTCAACCATTTTAGACCTCGGCACAAGAAGTAAGTGAGTGGTTAGGTTCACACCTCGACCGCTTTGTCGTAGAGGAATTCGCCCCCGGCATCCATTGGATGAGAGGTTGGGTTGACCACCGCACCCGTCTGGACGCTATGGAGAAGAAAATATCTTGCCCCTGCCGCGAATTGAACCCTGCACATCTTGCACGTACCTCGTCGCTATATTGAATGAACTATTCTTTGCCGATACGTATTTTCTTTCGGAATTTCCTGCAGATGGGCCACTGATTCCGTCCAAGTACGTCATAATTATGAAGTGTTTGATGTTGATCGAGTATATCCAAGCCTTCAAAATTATAAGTTATTCACGGAGGACCTCGTAACCATGCTTAATAAGTAATTCAGATTGCTACAAGTGACTGTCACACTACAATACATGTCTCAAACCTGAAGCTGGATCTGAAGTTGAAATATTCCACAGAATGTGTACGCCCCTAAACTTGATACACACTTCTTGCAAAGGTTCTACACAGTTCACCGCCCAGGGGATAACTGCGGAGGGTTTGACGCGATTGAAGCTTACACTTCATTGAAAGTGTGGTTGCGTTTTGGTGGGGGGGGGG
>NW_019769130.1:0-757 GCF_002891405.2 Cryptotermes secundus | reverse complement strand
TAAGTGCATGAGCTAGTCTGGCTACGCAGGAGTGAGTTCAAGAAAGAGACGGCCATAGGGAAGGGCAGATCTACCTCCTCTCTTGTGTCCGACGAGCATTGAGAGTACAGAGTGGGTTACGAAAGAGAGTAGTGGGAATAACACGCGGCAATATGTTAAGATGCTCGAGAGGGTCTCATAGCATACACCCACAACACGAGGGGCCCAGATGTTGTGCTGTGTGGAACGAAAGACTGCAACACATGATGAGCGATGGAGCTGTGTTGACAGCGTTACCGCATAACTGCAGGAAAGGATATTCCTCCGCAGGGAGAGTGAAGCTTCTCCAGTTTCTGCATGTATAGTCTCCAGAAGGCCAGTGTTGAAGGCACCAGTGGAAAGATGTATCACAGTGATGCGGACAGAGACTAGGATGGACGTTAATAATTCTTTGTAAGTCGCAGACGAAGCTGACATATTTAATGTTAGAACTGATCAGGTCCGGGCTCCACCCCAAGACATAGCAGATACAAATTTTTAAATGCGAAATGACCGTTCCTTCTCAAAGCAGAGCCGCCAAGACAGCTTGTTCTCAAGAAGACCCGGACTTGACAGCTGGAGCAAATGGTAAAGCGGTGTTGTTGTTGAACAGATTGGGATAAACATTTTCTCTACTGTGAACTGTACAAACTGCGCCTTTGCTACGGGGAAAATAAATCCGTTCAGACTCCAGTGTGGCAGACTATTAATGGCCAACTCTAAACACCTTTCTGTTGTT
>NW_019769129.1:0-756 GCF_002891405.2 Cryptotermes secundus | reverse complement strand
AGAGAGAGAGAGAGAGCGAGAGGATGATTTCAATATCATCATTAACCGAACACAGGAAACTCAACGGACAAGGGATGCAATCTCCTGAGTAGAAGCGAGGGGAATCCCTTGTGACGTCATTGCGTGGATGCGGACACTAGAGGGCTGTCGGTAAGCAGCATTAGGGACTGCGCTGTGATACGAAAGGAGATGACGTCTTGTCAGTTAGTAATGTCCAGTTTGCATTTTTCTTGCTCGTAGTACATGTTCATTCACGTTTCGGGCCATTTTCGATCCGAAGGTCAGACTTTTTGAGTGAGTGTTTTTGTAGTTTTTCTCAGTACCTCCAGGTAAAACCTGAAATAGCCACTTATCATAGACCCAGACCGTCAGGTTTTAAACACTCACTAAACCGGATGTTCCAGGAAGAACTAACCACTTATACCTTGGCATGACACGGACAGCAGGCAAAACGAAGCGACAACAATTCTTCTATTGTTGCTCTTGTATTCGTTGCCGCGGTAAAGTTTCTACCGAGCTGTTGCCTAGCAGCGATAGGAGATATACATATGTGGGATTTATTAATTACGCCGTTAAGATGGGATCAGGTACAAAGATATACATACCAAATTTTACAAAGATTGGTTCAGGAATTTAGAAATTAATGGGGAGGGGGATACACAGACACACAGACAGAATGCAGATATTATAAGCTTAGTTAGTTAGTTAGTGAGAGAGGGTGGGATTCCCCATGCACCGCGACCAGTTTGATCTATT
>NW_019769128.1:0-756 GCF_002891405.2 Cryptotermes secundus | reverse complement strand
ATAAAGATTCGCTAAATCCGAGACCCACGTAAAGTTATTTGTCGCATGACATAGCCAACACATGACAGTATCATTTATGTGCAGCAAATATTGGAGGCTGGTATATCCGTAACATGTAATAATGAGTTATGTTGATACTTACGTACGGAATAGATGTTGTTTTTAATGCAGCTGAATGCGCACTTTTGTGGTGCTGTGCATGTTTCCTTCTGTTGTGCCATTTGTAAATGTTATGAGTGTTTTGTAGGGTTGGTTCTGTTTTATATAGGGTGGATGGTGTGTGTGCGTGCACATGCGTTGTGCTATCTAGTATTTAATTCTCATAATGTTTCTTTCAAGTATCAGGTTATATACATCAATGTATGTGTTGTTTATATGTAGCTTCTTTTTACCGATTTTTATATATGTGGAATTTCTCTAATGTGTTTAAGTGCTTTCCTCTTTTCTCTATTTTTATGATGTCCACTGTATCAGTTATGGTCCCATGATTAATATATGGTTTGAGTAGCCCAAATTACCATTACTATTCATAACTGCCTGTATATGCTCTTAATAACTAGCATAGAATGTCTGACCTATTTGTCCTATGTATTTCAGTGGGCACTCCAGGCATTTCATTTGGTAAATACCACTTTTATGTAGTTCTGCATGCTGCTGGAATGACTATAAGGCATTTTTTTCGACTTATTCCACGTGTCTCCTGACTGTTGGAGATATACAGGGTGTCCCAGGAGGAATGTGTCAGACTTCGGGAGG
>NW_019769127.1:0-756 GCF_002891405.2 Cryptotermes secundus | reverse complement strand
GGACATCTTTTCATTTCAGTACTGTATATTTTGGCGCATACTGTATATTCATAGGAGAAACGCCAGCCTTCTCGTCAGATAGGATGTTACATACGGACTATAATCACAAGGATTCAGTTGAAAAAAATTTCTTTGGTTATGAGTCTCAAGGGGCTTGGCACCAAGACCAACTGTTTGGCGGTAAACTGACAGTCATAAAGTAACCTGGACTCTGACTCTGACTTGAGCTTCATCAGTTGTGCGATATTCTCCAATTGGTAAGGATGTTAGCAGAGGATGCTGTTAAGATCTATTATTGGAAAACGACTAGTGAAGACAAAGAAGACTTTAAGTGTGCTGCAGTTACGGTGATCTCTAGAGTGTGCAAACCGGGGAGGCTGTTATAGTTGCTTCTATTTATGAGTTATGTGTTTTAGTGTTAAATAAATCCAGTCACTAATCTAAACCCTGTCTACAGTCACACTCAAAATCATGACAATATATTTATTATATGCAATTATTCACAAAGTTTTTCTATCTCAAAAATATGTTTACTTAAAATGTTTCCACAGTCCTATCATTTTGTGCTTACATATCAGTCAGTTTTACTGATATTATTCATAATAACTTTTTAGAGGTCTAATCAGCTGAAAAGTCTGTGACCTTTATGTTGGATTGGTCTTCTGAAATGTTATGACATGCAGTTTGACAGATGGGTATCAATGTTTTGGAGAACATGCTGCCTCCATCTTCAGGGTATAAGAGACTCCTAAAAAA
>NW_019769126.1:0-756 GCF_002891405.2 Cryptotermes secundus | reverse complement strand
AGACATGTTTACCATTTTGTACACATGGAAGCGTTGTGAAATTGAAGGCTGCATTTGGCAGCCTCGTTGTTTAAAGCTGAGTTGAATAAGATTTATACAAAATTATGGCTTTCCCCTTTAGTGGTTGCGTTTGTCTTCATTATTCGAAAAAAACTGTCTTGCGTTTGCATCCCGCTAATGAGTCTCATTTTATTACTTTCAGCTGAATCTCATCTGTGATAATCACTTTCAAACACACTTTGAAGTTGAGGCATCGTTGCTTCAGAGATCAACCTGTCACTCGTTTCGTGAGATAAGAGCAGAAAAGCCTATGCTTGAGATAATATCACAAGTGTTTCCACGCTTTCTAGGGAGGAGCGTTGCTAATTACACTGTCGCTATGTTACTAATGCAGGCACTCGCGCGCTAACTCAAGCCGCTGACGGTAGCAACATCATTATTTCCATACAGAGAAAAGAATGTACAGTTCGTATCAACAGCCTACCCCCAGACAAAGCTTGTTTCCACTGATTAAATAAAGCGGTTCCCTCTCCTATGTTCATTTGCACTACTATCAGACGATGACTTCGCTACTGTTTCAGGATCTAATACGAGTATTCATTTGAGTGTAATGGAGAGTGGGTGAAGACAACCGCGATTCTGATGAATGATAGTAAACTTTGAGGCAACACGAGAATTAGAGCTCTTGACCGTAAAACAAATATATTTCAATGTAAGATTTGAGGTTTTCACGGCGGTGACTATGGAGGAAGCAGT
>NW_019769125.1:0-756 GCF_002891405.2 Cryptotermes secundus | reverse complement strand
TCATGTCTGCACCACATCTCGCCCTCGTCCACACTCTGTTTTCACACAAGAAGTTAATCCAGTGCTTGGCATGGCACCCTGAAAGCACTGCTGTTGACACCACTTACTCTCCATATAGACACTGGCTGGCAGTTGCATCAAACGAGGCTCACATTAAAGTGTTCGATCTGGCACCCTTGGCCAAAGGTAAGACCAAATTTTAGGTCACCACTGCATGTATTTATGATGTGCTTTTACTGTACCTTCAGTTCGCTATGAAAAAGTCATCCTACAATATAAATACCTCACTCTTCGTGGGGGCTGTACAAAAATAGTTCAGATGTGATGCAGTGTCATGTTAGCAATGTCTATACAGGAAATCACTTTACCTTGTAAAGTTAATTCGCTCGGCTGTGAATGTGTTCTGAATTTCATTTCAGATAATGAACAGGCTGACAGTAACCAGCTGAAATCTGTTTCAAGTTGTGTTACATTAAGTGGCCACTTGAGTCGAGTTGTCAGCATGTGTTGGAGTCCTCACATAGGAGGACAGTTGGTGTCGGTTTCATATGATGATACAGCACAGGTAGGTTGTACAGACTATGTCACCTATTAGATTGTGTGATTATTAGTACTGCTATATAATAAATATGGGGGATCGGTTTTCTTGCATTAAATTAGGCTCTCATGAGATGAGGATTATGTAGATTTATGTGAAGAAACTTTTCATCTTTGTATAACCTGCTGTATATAATTATGGTAAAATAATTACCTTAT
>NW_019769124.1:0-756 GCF_002891405.2 Cryptotermes secundus | reverse complement strand
AGCCTTACGCGCCGGCCGCCATTTACCCCCCAGGAAGATTCCTAGTATTCCTTTCTGTTAGAGGCTAAGTCGGCCCCAGGGACATAGTGAGGCTGGAAGGATCAGGTATATTAAAAAATCCACTTTATTGGGACTCGAACCGGCGACCTTCCTCCCTGTAATATAGTGCCTCAACCAACTACGCTAGCGCGTGCCCCAAACAAAGACAGCATGCATAAATTCGGTGGGAAAACCATTAGAAAGTCGGTACAGGAAAGGAATGAAGAATATGGTAGGGCGTACTGGAAGGTTTGACGGAAAAACTGGTCGTGAGAATGTCAAGAAGGCAGAATCCAGTGAACTGAATATTTAAACACCTGTAGAGAAGCTGATATTAACCATTAATATTCAAGGAAATGTGAACCTGCTTTCTGTTTGCAGGAAGTTGGAGCTAATTCCCGCGAGGCTTTTCCATTGCGTAGCCTACCGCTTCACAGGTTTCTCAGCTAGCCCAGGGCAAGTGCATGCTCAATTTCTCCCGTCTCTCGTGATTACATCAGGCAACAGAACCGAAGCTGCTCTACTCCCCAGGTGGGGACTCAGCAAGCCTCTCATTACTTGCCTCTACTTAGAGGGAGATTCGTCTAGAATCGAGTATTTACAGCTCGGGTCGCTTAACCCTTTGTAACACAAAGTTCGTGTAATTAATTTTTTAAAAATTCAATTTATACCGCACTGAAAACAAAAAGGGTATTTTCCACTTCAAAGATAAATCGT
>NW_019769123.1:0-756 GCF_002891405.2 Cryptotermes secundus | reverse complement strand
TACACACTTCGGCTCGATAGCTGCATGATACGCTGTTTCACAATAAAAGGAAAGCTAAATTTATCCCTGGTTTAATTAGTTAAGCAGCACATAATGAATGCATGTGTGGGTGGAAGTTAAGATCCACCATTATTAACCTCGGCACTATATAAAGATGAGTGGGCAGATTCACGCTCCTGCCCTTTTACCCCCGAGGAGATAGCCCCCGGTACCCATTGGATGGGCCTCAGAGCCCCTCTGCTAGTTACGCAAAGGAGAAAATTCTCCTACTCCTGCCAGGAATCGAACATCGATTCCTCGATGGGCCAGCCCATAACCTGGTCAGTATACAGACTGAGTTATCCCGGCTCCATGCTGGTTTGCAATACTGATGTTAGCCATCCACTGAATTTGTATCCGATATCAGCACCTTGTTCCCAACAATGAAGAGATCTTTGCCCTGCCAGTGTTTCAAATTCAGCACAAGACCCCACACGCCATGAGAAGTTAACTTGAAGCCAAATGCTTCAGAGCTAATTTAATGTTAAAGAGGGCGCGGCTGTTTTCCACGAATAATGAATGAAAGACCCGTATTGAGAGTTATACTTAGCGCTAGCTCAGATCCGCTCCGTTAGTTTGGCAGCTAATTGAAAGAACTCGCATTGCCAACTGAAGTACTCTGCTCTATGGATGTTCCCTGGACAGACTTAGAGTATCTCTGTCTTATAAGGTCTGTTCCTTGTAACATGAGAAAGGAGTTCATGCTTCTTTTTTTTT
>NW_019769122.1:0-755 GCF_002891405.2 Cryptotermes secundus | reverse complement strand
TATATGAAATTAGAGTAAACATCAGCCATGCGCTTGATGTGGGCCTAAGTGACTTGAACAAGAGAATAAGTTAAATAGTAAGACAGAGGTGCAGAAAAAGGGTAAACGCACGTAGGGCCTGTGCAGAAACAGGCGATGACTTAACGAATAAATGTTTACTCACTGTAGGTAATGATCCTTGAGTATGACAGGAAAGTGTCGGTTCATGAAACGGGAACATTAGCCTTTAAAGAAAGATATGCTGTAAGATTTAAGGCTATTAAAGCAACAAAAACATCTCTCTAAATGTATTAATGTTCCTTGCCTCAGGTTACATAGCGTCCATTGGTACGTTTGTCAGTGGAGCATTGCTTTGAAAAGGATGTGGGAGGAAGTGGTCGTGGACTATTTGATGTACTGTGAAGGAATTTACCTGGAGGGAGTGGGGGAAGCAACGAAAATCTCGGGATATTCGGCGTCCGGGCCTTCATTCGAGCTCGGGACCTAGCAAATACGAAATGAGTCCTACTTACTCTACCGCGACAGTCGGTAAGCTCCTAGGGAAGTAACTAACTGCATGGAGTCGAGTCCTTCTTGAGAAACCAATAGTTTCTCAGCTACTCAAGAATTTACCAACATTTTATGAAACCCGAATGTTCATTGCGGTGTTCACAAGAGTCCATCATAGGTCCTTAAAACTCCGTCGCCTGTAGTCCGCGAGCTAGCTGTATCGACCGAGCGACCGCCGCTTGTCGGCGAAGGTAGTGCCTACTTTA
>NW_019769121.1:0-756 GCF_002891405.2 Cryptotermes secundus | reverse complement strand
TGAATGTACAAATAATACAATATTAATTTAGTGTATCTAATTTCAATAGTTAACTAAATTTTCATTTCCTTGTTTCTGTATTCATTTAAAATGGTCGCTTCAGAAACATAAAATCAATGTTTCCCCATATAAGGTCAAGTGCCAGACTGTTGTGAACACAGGTTTCTTAAAATGTAGGGAATTTCATGATCAACTGGGTGACTGTCAGCTTCTATAGAAGGACTATAGTGCATAGAGTTAGTTTCGTATGTAAGTCTGACCAACTGGTAATCCTTTTTGTAGAGATACATCAAAGCATGATTTTTTAATTTTTAGACTTGTTCCTTGTGAGCCTGTTGAAAGTTCTTCATGAAAGCCTAGCATTGTGTTCTGTCCTGAAGAAGTTCACATCATCACAATGAATTTCTTGTAAGATGTTGTATATACTTGATGTTGTTCTTGGTAGCATATGGTTTTCAGTATATCTATGCTACTTGCATTTCAGGGGACTGATGAAACCATGTTAGCTAAGGTTCACAAGACACATGAAGGCAATAAGAACTACTTGAAACCTAAGTCTGACAAAATACCAGCTTTTGGGTTGAGTCACTTTGCTGGAGCAGTGTTCTATGATGTAAAAGGTAAATATTGTGTTGATGATAGTGATACAGTGCTCCAAAAAACAGGAATATAGAATAAAGATAAAACTGCTCCTATGCCTGAGCACCATGGCATCGAGAGGTATTGGGGTATGGAGGTAAATATCCACACTTTCTA
>NW_019769120.1:0-756 GCF_002891405.2 Cryptotermes secundus | reverse complement strand
ATGTCTCTGCCTCATGAACTCGAGATGCAGTAGACCATATAATGACCAATTTTCAAGTAGGAAAGTCTCCTATTCTACAAAATACTGATAACTAAATCGATTTTAATTCCTCCTATTTATATGGTAACCAGCTCCAATGCTTACAACCTCTTAATCAAGCAGTGGCGTATTTAGTATCCCCTACCAGCAAAGAGTATTATGTTAAAGAGAACAAAAACATTTTATATACTTCTAAATCATTTCAGTTGTTGGTTTAAAATATGTAGTTTTATAACATATTCTTCTTTTACAAGGTCCTTCTCCCCCCTCCCCTTCTCAAGAAAAAGGTTCCTCAGATCATGAAGTCCAGGAAGGTTCTACTTGAGTTGCAAATTCCTCTCAGGCTATTTCAAATTGAAGATGGCTCAGTTGCCTTTTTTTGTATCCTCCAGTGTATAACTTAGGTACAAGCTTTTGGGCAGGGCGACATCACATGCCCATCCTGTTTTTGCTTAACTGTAACTTTTACAACCCATTCTTCAAACTTCTCCTCTCTGATATTTAGGCAATACATTTTTCAGAATCCTGCACCATCCTGGCCAAACCGCTCTAGATGTACTATGTGTATTTACTATTTATGATATATTATAAACACAAATTTCGTGAAATTTGGTTTGTACAGCATGCCACTGGAAGGCACCAAATAACGATACCATTCAGATTAAATGACTTGAAATTCTGCATGTTTATGATTTTGTATACTTCAAAAATTACTTT
>NW_019769119.1:0-755 GCF_002891405.2 Cryptotermes secundus | reverse complement strand
GCGTACGTAAACATAATGTTAGGATAAATAATTAATATATTGGAAAAGATGTGGAAGGAAGCGACAGGAGCTTATTTCATTATATACAGTACTGTCTCTGAAATTGCCCGGAGGTGGTGAGAAAAACCAGCAAAACTTCAGTGAGAATAATTTGGGTTTCAGCCGAGATTCAAACCGACACTTCCCTCGTACAATCCAGAAGAATGACCATCGAACACAAAATTATCGTACAAACGCTGAAAAAATTATAAGGAAGAGTTTTTCCAATCTGAAGCTGGAAGCGACAAGTTCCTTCGAAACGTCGGTTGGATTCAACGGACTACCCAGCATTACATCACATAAGACAGAACTGTTCATGACCACCGCTGTGAGAACCTCAGATGCAACAGGCGAATATCGTCTTTTGTGACAGGACGTTTCAACTGATAGGTCACGATCGCTTGCTTCTGCTGTAGAGACGCAATTGCTCGGACGGCTTCTTCAACTCTCCACGAGCTACAGGTAGTTACGCCTCCGTGACGGAAAAAATAAACTCATCGACTCGATGAGAGATTAACCTGATAGGAACTGTTCGCAACAGTTTGTTGGTGTCAATTATCCGCGATCTGATCATCAGTAAACGTCTGAGATCCGTCATCATGAAGAAAAGGTTGCCTACATTGAAGGATGCAGGTAGTACTCAAACACTTAACGTCCCAATTATCTGACAGCGCTCTGTATCCATTCATTTACCTTTGTATGACCCTGCAGCCCTT
>NW_019769118.1:0-755 GCF_002891405.2 Cryptotermes secundus | reverse complement strand
CCTATGTAAAATTTCGTAATGGTACTATTTTATGGTAAGAGATTTTTAGGCCCTTCAGATGTCGTCAATTAGAAGTATGTATGAAAACGTTTAAAAAAATACCACTGATTTTTACTACAAAAGCTCACTGGTTAGTAACACTCTGTACGCACTTTTTTCGTCTTCTTGACGGCGACTTCGCGGGTTCCCCAGGAGACGACGTTGAGGTTTATAAGAGAGTAGAGAATAAGAAGAAGGTACATGGAAGGGATAGAGAGCAGATAAATGAGGCCAGGTACGATGCAGAAGAATTCTTGAGGATGAAGACACGCAGCTATGAAGAAGGACCCGGAGAGTGCAATCAAGAAGATGGCGGAAGGCGATCCAATACCGTCCTCACCCAACTGCAGCGCTGTACCCACTATCACAGCCATCATGATCAGTGCATATGAAGTGGACAGTATCTGAGCAACCAGAAGCTGCGGAAAATGTACATTCATGTTATGCTTCTACGGCTGTACTCGTGGACACGGCCACCTGAATTTGTTACCGTGTCTTAGAGAGGATCTGTCAGTAGAAGCAACTATGGAACAAACACATTAACATCATTGTTGCGTGGCTGTACTCGTGGCCACGGCCACCTGAATTTGCTAGAGCCACTTGGAAAACATACACAGTGTGTCCAGGTTCTGACAAGACATGAATTATTTTCAAAATTTCAATCTTTTTACTCAAAATAGTCTCCTTCTGAATCAGTACATAGCTGGAATCGACTG
>NW_019769117.1:0-755 GCF_002891405.2 Cryptotermes secundus | reverse complement strand
GCAATGCAGTAGGCCAACAACTTTTCTGGCATACCTGAAGGGGTGGGAGAAAGACATGCATCTTAAATGCTACATAATACCCTCAGCCTCCGTAAACTACGGAGCAACAGGCCTACAAAGCATTGAGGAGCTGACTAGTAGAATGAAGTACAGCGTCAGCCATTCAGGCAAAATCAAATGTCTGCAATGCGTAAAACACATGACCTTCAGAGTAACTTCCGCATATTCAAATAAATTTTCTATTTACCAATAACTCAGCCACATGACATGGGTGTGTTCAACAAACCTACTATACAAATAAACACGTTAGTTCACGAAAGCATACACTACATACATTCCTTGTGAACGAACATTAAATGAACATTACCTTTTCCTGAGCAGCGACTTCGGTACTTTTTTCATTCTTCCTTTTCCTGAAAGTAATGACATGCAGTTAAAAAATAACTGAAGAAACAACAAAGTCTGGTAACTGACTTTGACCTTATAATGTAGGCTAGTGAAGAGGTTGATATTTACAAAAGTATATAAAATACAAATTACACATTTACGAAAGTATATAAAATACAAATTAGGAAAACATGACACATGAAAAATACTAAGCACTACTTAAGTATACAAATACAAAACAGTGCTAATTCTGTCTGGCCCCAGGACAATATCTTAAAGTTGTGGGAAGTTTCCACATCCTGGTCTCCTGATAAGCTATGCTAGCAGGGGCACAAGCTCCTGGTAGGGACACCCATGCCAGACAGGTT
>NW_019769116.1:0-755 GCF_002891405.2 Cryptotermes secundus | reverse complement strand
TTTCTGAGAAGCTCCTGTACTGTTTCTACGTATTAAAATGAAAAACCAGACAAAGAAAGCCTTGAGCTTGCAAGTATATATTTAAATGTAAAATAAAACTCTATTTCATACTTGTTCCTTTCTAAAAAGTAGTTTTGCATTAAGTTTGTCTCTTGACATTGGACATACAAGTCAATTTCTTAAACAAAGCCACTGGGTCATGTGGCCGTGGTTAATCAAGAGTTTACTGTGCTGCATCACATTTACCTCAGGCCAGTAAATACTGTGTGTCTACAGGAAACAGACAGCCTTAGCCTAGAAATGTTCGAGATACTGGAGAACCGAAAGGAGATGATGTTGGATATAGCAGTGAAGTGTTTCACCACTGCCAGTAAGGTTTGTATTCAAGTTCATCTTTTTGTGTATAACTGAGTTTGATGTTAAAACTTTATGGCTAAAATCGGAACACTACTAAACTGGTGAAAATCTTAAATGGATATAATTTAACACTGAGATTATTGATGTGCGCTCAGCAAAAGTGAATGTTAAATGAGTGCACCAAGAGTCCTTTTTGGAGGGAAGGTTTATTTAATGACATTGACAGTATCAGAACTATGTAGCATCACATGGTGGGATGACTGATGACCTGGAAATGGGTTAGGAAGAAAACATGGCGTAATCAAGTTACTACCTCAACATTTGCCTGAAGGGACTGCAGACCTGAGTCAGGGTAGCCATTGTCCCAGTCAAGATTTGAGCTAAGCAGCTCCACAACA
>NW_019769115.1:0-755 GCF_002891405.2 Cryptotermes secundus | reverse complement strand
TGTGTTTCCGAAATCGGCTATATTCCTCTCTGCAGGTGATTGGCTGTCATTATGTTGACAGATGTTTTTATTATCTCCTGTTTGAAGATTAGTGGCAACAGTTGTTGTTGAATGTGGGCTGTCCCGCCAAACTGTAATCCCTGTAACCGATCATTACGTAGCGGCATCATTATTAAATATTGCCAGCCACAATATAAATATTAATTTTATTAATATGTAGGACTTGATGCCATTTTTTGTACTAAAGATGACTTATACTCAGTTTTGCAGTAACTATTCTGAGAATTTGTAGCAAGGAATGTTTAGTTAAGGGCTACAGTAACTCGAGGCCATCCCATGATAGCCGGCGCAGTAACTGTATCAGTTACTCCTCCCACCACCCAAACTAAAGAAACTTCCAGAACATTTTGAATCTGTAGAACGACATGGAAGATTTGAGAAAGACCCAGATGTGGAAGGCTCTGGAAGTATGTCATTCGAGAGTATTTAAAGGCTGATTTCAGATGGCGCTGAATATTGTATTGCTGAATATAATATTGTGATTATTGCTGAGTATCACTGGCTAGTGGTGAAGAGTACAGTTGCGTACCAGAGTAGTTGTGAAAGCAGTCGCCTATATCTTGAAGGTATATCAGTGTTATAACTAAATATCACCCTAAAAGGACTGATTTGTGTAATATTGTCTAGTGTTGTTGACAGTAAATCAAGTTCATCGTTTCATTAGTAGAGTGTGGTCCAGTGACTTCTTCAGTGAA
>NW_019769114.1:0-755 GCF_002891405.2 Cryptotermes secundus | reverse complement strand
TTCTTTTACAAAGGCATACAAAAACTTATTCCCCCCTACGATAAGTGCATCAATTTCAGTGGTGACCACACTTATAAATAACTTATGTATATAAATTTTCTTCTCTTTGTTTTGATAACAGCTCACCAGAAATTACTTTCCGAATAGCCCTTGGATTTCAAGTCCTCCTGAAGTATAGTGGATAGCATTTCACATCATGTTTCAGTTAATAGCCAGATGTTTCTTCATGTAATCAAAACCCCTTACTGGCATGAACAAAAAAACATACCTGTTTAATTTATAATACGCCCTTCCCAAGCCATAGTACACAGCAGGGAATTTAGACACCCGATTATCTTCAATATCCTTCAGGTACTCCACGGCTTTGACAATGTCTCCATAACCAGCCAGTTGAATCCAACAAATGCAAAGAGCGTATTTTAACACGATGAGGTCTATTTCCTTCATCTTGAAATTCTGAAATTGGAACAAACGCTTAACTAAAAACAATTATACTTCAATTCTAAAGGGTTCGATGATGGTGTATTATACTCGGAGTTATGGAGTTACTGGGCTTTGTCCAAAGTCTAATATTCTAAAACAACAAAAACAAACAAAAAACAAACTCCACGGCTTCAGTCCGCAAGTGAACCATACCAACCAAGCGACCGCCGCTTGACAGCGAAGTGAGTATCAACTTTAGCAGACAGAGGGTGTCATGTAGGCAGCGCAGCAAATCCCTAAGGCTGTTAATCTCGGTTTTTTAGACTGGAGCC
>NW_019769113.1:0-755 GCF_002891405.2 Cryptotermes secundus | reverse complement strand
CTCTTGTGCCAGCCCCGAACGACAGATGATGAATGTGGGGCATTCGGTGGAATGATAATTGCAGGGTAAACCGAAGTTCTCACATAATACCTACCCCAGTTCAACTTTGTCCACCACGAAGCCCACATTACCTGACCTGGTCTCGAACCCGGGCCGCCGCTGTGGGAAGTCGGCTACTAACGACCTGAGGTGTGACACGGCGTAGAAACTAACTTAGTATCTAATTTCATCGAGCTGAGCCCTTCTTGAGAAGCCGCCAGTTGTACAACTACTCAGGAACTTCCCAATATTTTATGGAATCCCATCCTATCGCTATGAATTCTACTTTAATATTATCCACTCACCTACATATTGGTGTTCCTAGTTCTCTTGTTCTTGGACACTTCCATATCAAACTCACAACATACTGACACACTTCGCCTCATTACTCTCGTTTACTTAAGAATTCATGTATGGAGATCTATGAATATGCGCGTACATAAGGAGTTATGTGCCTACATTTGTATAGGAATAGAAACTGATGTGGGGTTATAGGTATTCGTTAATACTGAGGGGCAACAACGATCTGCAAATTAGGTTCTACTCTCTCCCCTATTTCTGCCCCTGAATTCTGTGAATGTGAAGGATCAATATTCTAGTCCCGCAGTTTCGGAATCACCCATTATGCGGGGTTTGATTTGTTGTGGTGAGATATACTAGCGGTTCCTATGAAATGGGTTCACAGAAAGAATTTGATTAGGGAATGAATATACGAA
>NW_019769112.1:0-755 GCF_002891405.2 Cryptotermes secundus | reverse complement strand
CATATCTCTGTACATTAATATAAGAGGGGAACGTGTTCTGCTCTATTGATCTACATTCAAATGTGGCTATAAAATTTTACTTCTCTCATTCTTATCTCTAAAAAGAATACCTTGCCAGCTAGTGAACTATCCACATTAAATTTCCAACTGCAGCCAAAATAGCAGCAGAAAAAATTTTACATTAAGAAGAATGAGCTAACATAATGAGCATGCTCTTCTTTCTTCCTTATCAACTTATTATAGCTGCAATTTTACGGGAATTTCTTCACTGTAGGCTGGACATGCTTTTATTTTGACATATAAATACGTTATGGGTTTGTGGAGGTTATTATTAAACTGTGATTCCCATCAATGTTGGTCTGTAGGAGCATCATACTGGGTCATCCCATACACATAAGGCTTCTCTTTCATAAGAATGCCTACACAGGATGTTCATCATGTAATAACAGATGGAGAACTTCTCACTTACATCTTTGTTACTCTGCAAGAAGCCATGCAGAGAAGACTCTTGAATGCCATAGAAACGATTCCTTCTTGAGAAGCTACCAATCACTCCACTATCCAAGTTTTATGGAAACAAAACGTTCATTGCTATTTTCACACAAGTTTGCCACTAGTGCCTGTCTTCTGCCAGATGAATACATTCCATACCACACCAGTGATAACATATTCCTTGGATAGTTGCAGGTCATAATGCATTTACATTAAACTGATGATACATGATCATGATGCCCAGCTATTAGTTTTAAAAAATA
>NW_019769111.1:0-755 GCF_002891405.2 Cryptotermes secundus | reverse complement strand
AATAAACAATTGTTGCATTATTGACGGACTGTGGATACATAGACGATTAACAAATCAGGGACAAAATAAATCCTGGACATGTCTTATTTCGGATAGTGTGCCCGAAATTCGGGGAAAAATGGCCATTCTACGTATTAAGTTTCTTCATAATTCTTGTCTTCGTAGCAAGATGTCAAGCTTGAGGCATAAAATGCAAGTAAAAATATTGTCGTTTGGAATATGTGAGCAGTAATGGAACTTGCAACTCAACCACCGTAAGCTTGTAGTCATTATAATTATGGAATATTCAAGTAGGAAAAAAACACTTCTCATAAGAAGCATCTAATTTTAGAGATTCTGCTATTTCCCACAACAGTTTTTGGTGCATCGAAGAGAACCATTGTTTCTACACAGCCACACAAATGACTAATGTTTCACAAAGGCTCGTCACAGAAACTCGCAGCAAAGTAGACTTACTGGAATGTTGTAACTGCCGTGTTAGTCTGCTGATATCCAGGAATCTCCTGCGTGTTCCAGGTGCTGAAGTAATTTAGCGTCTAACAGGTTCTGAAAGTTACATTAATGATGATTAAATAAGAATCTGAAAGGAGGCGTTAATTATAAAGCGTATTTTTAAGGTTTTCTGCCGGTATTCTTAGGGAGAAAGATCTCTGAGAGCATAGATGCAGGTAATGGCTGATGACGTAGTCACTTTGATTACTCTAACTAACTCTATGGAGGGGAGTCCGTCTTGAGTAGCCGCCAGTTGTGCAGCT
>NW_019769110.1:0-755 GCF_002891405.2 Cryptotermes secundus | reverse complement strand
TTCAGTTTTTTGATCCTATACAGACGGTAGGATTCCTTGGACTAGGGATCAGCCTGTCGCAAGGCCTCTACCTATACACAGAACAACATAAACAGAGAATAAAAGCGCACAATACAGACATCCATACCTTAAGTGGGATTCGAACCCCCGATCCTATAGTTCGAGTGATCGACGACAGTTCATGCCTCAGACTACACGGTCACTGTGATCGGCTCACAATAAACATATAGCGATATTTTAAGATCAAAATTTACATTTCAATCCTGACGACACAGGCAGCATGCTCCTCTGAAACGTCGACAACACTGGCCATATCCGCATCGTCTAACCACCCTGGAGTATAAGCCTCAAACATTAGAAATGAAGACGGAGTTTAAAGAATTAAATGAGTAATAGAATTGTCTTCAAATTCTCAAAAATATGGTCTTCATTAGCCACCAGCAAAGATAAGTGACTTGGCAGTAATGCTATTGGCTCATATTAGAATGTACTTGTTTCGAATCTCGACTAGGACACTGGCTATCCCTACTGAGAAATTTTATGGTATTCAGTCTCTGCAGGAAATTTCAGGGTTAGTATTTTGATTAGGCTGCAACCATTTCCTTTCGAATCCTTTCCAAGTCATCGCTCATCATCCCACCATTTGGCACTGTGTAGTTCACTTACTGTCAGCATAAAGCACAAAAGACCAGTGCAGGTCGCGGTGCAAGGGCCGAGAACTCCTACCCCTCATACATACATACATACATACATAC
>NW_019769109.1:0-755 GCF_002891405.2 Cryptotermes secundus | reverse complement strand
CAGAGTTTTAGTATGTTGAAGGGGGTGGTATGTATAGTAACCACTGGGCTTTGTAGGGATAATTACGAGTACATCAGGCTATATGTCTTGTAATGGTACGATTAATAATAAATACTGATTTGGAAGGGATGTGAGAGGAAGCGACCGTGGCCTAATTTGAGGCACTATACCAGAATTTACCTGTAGGGACTGAACAAAACCATGATACATTTCATTCAGCATTCAGTGCTCAAACCAGACATCTCCTGACTGCAAGTCAGAAATGCTATCAGTTACTTGACTGGTCAGTCAATTATTTTTTTATTTCCTTCAGACAAAATCTAGCACGTCATCTTTGCATCTTGCAGCAAAGTGATGTAACGGTATTATATAAGCAAACATTGAACACGCGCTATGAAAACGCTGTTAAGATTCTAGAAGCACGTAACACTCAATCGTGTTCTGTGAATGGAAATGCGGTTTAGAGGAGCCCGATAAAGAAATCGTCTTGTAGGAATTCATTTGGTCAGAAGGCCTCACTGTACTATCCTTCACCAAGGATCGATTTAATCAGATCCGCTACAGGTTGCTGTGTGAAAGTCAACAGGTACATGTCACCGTAACGCAATGCTTCATCACCTGCAGTCAAGAAGTAGGTCACTAATGGGCCTATTCCGGGCTCACTCGTCTAGTAGTCTCTTCTAAGGCATTCCTCTGTATTGAAATGCTTCGTAATTTCGTAATTGTTTGTGTGTTAAATAGTGAACAGTAAGGAA
>NW_019769108.1:0-755 GCF_002891405.2 Cryptotermes secundus | reverse complement strand
CAATATCTACACGGCGCCACATCCCAGAAGACGACTTTCTTCATAACATCTCGGTTTGCCATCTGCTTTCACGCTGTATCTTGCCCTGCTTATTAAATCCTGAAAATGGAGGCGACATGTTCATCCGAAACGTCGATTGATATTCAACAGACTACACTGCCTTATATCCAAAAGATAGTACTGCTCATCATGACAGACCTGTACTTTCAGGTGCTATTGGACGGTTGCATGCACTTTACGCATGACGTCTGCAGTGGTCGAAGTGTATGCAGTGTGTTGTAAATCAGGCCGATAGATGGCAGGACGATATCGATTAGTCAGCGCTCTCAATGGCCAACAGTACGCATGGATTGCCGTTACGTTCGGGGCGCTCTAAGGGCACCGATCTTTCAGCAAATATTATGCGAAAGATAACGCTTGCATTTTGTGGATCCGTATAATTTCTATTCGAAATATTTTCATGTTTTGTTTGAATAATTTTATAAATATATATGTGTCATTTTACGCGCTACTGGTTGGACGGCCCGAGTTCAATTCCCGGCACTACAAGATTTGTCTTTTCTCTACAGCGTCTGGGAACCAATGGGAACTTGGAAACCTTATCCGGAGGCAAAGTTGCAGGGTCGTGAAGCTGGCCACTCACCTCCATTTACTGCCGAGGTCACGAATTATGGAGCTATACACCCACTCACCCATAAGTTTTCATGATATATTCTTTAAATAATTAAACACAGGGACAACATTACCTTATGTGT
>NW_019769107.1:0-755 GCF_002891405.2 Cryptotermes secundus | reverse complement strand
CCTTTTATATATATGCATGTAACATACATGGATATGTGGCATTGGTAGTAATTACGAACACGACCAGAAGATGACAGCAATAGCAGGCAATGATAGACACCTATGCTTCAGCCGGTATTGTGGTGTTGACCTCTGCCCACAAGAGTTAAACAACGTTCATATTCAGTGAAATCATTTGAAAATGTCCGTCAAGGGCGTTCAGTGTTGGATCAGTGGAATTATTATCCATGGAAGCCGCAGCTAGGTTTAGGAAATGTCAACGGATAATTCACTACTTTTGTCATAATATCTTGAGAGGGCGCTGAATTGGGTTGGACATTTGTTTTCTTGATCTCATTGTCCGAGTGCTGTATGGACAGTTGAGTTAATTGAGCGACGTACTGTGAGTTGGGCAACAGGAGTTCCGTTTCCGGCAGCTACACACTTTCTCCTTCTACTTTGGACTCACACAGGCCCGCTCCCTGAGGGCCCTCAGTGAATACCAAGGACTCCTCTCCTCGAGATTCAAGCGGCCGGGGAGCGAAACTGTCCACCCGTATATTCACAGTACCGAGACTAAGAGTGCATGGAGTTTTAACCTCACGCCCATTAGCGCTTCATTATGAGGTTCTTCTGAATAGTTACTAAAAGTAATTTCTGTGTAGTACGAAGAATGGTAATGAGTAGGTTGCTGGTACCAGTTGCTTCCTACACTTGTATTCGGGAGGTGATTTTATTCTGATTTCGGCTGGGATACCGGCTATTTTGACTAATGG
>NW_019769106.1:0-755 GCF_002891405.2 Cryptotermes secundus | reverse complement strand
GAATAGATTATTTGAGATACCCCAACCTAACAGGAATACAAATTCAAAATGCATCTTAGAGAACTAGGTATGAGGATGTCGGCTGGAATCAACTGGCTCAATACACAGCAGAGTGGCGAGGTTTCTTCAATATGTGCGTGAACCTGTGGAAGGTTCTTAGCATAGCTGTTTTGATTTTCCGATGTAATTAATCTGCAAATGGTTTAGCATCTGAACACACGCAGCGCTAGGTATTACCAAACCTGGACGGGGTAAGAAAATTATTATCATCTCCTTAAAATGCCGACTTCTTCATAATCAGAGATAATGGCCACTTGAACACTCAGAGGAGGAAAATTACGTACACCTGTAAATGTAAGCAGACTGGTACGCAGGTCTATATAATGCGAACGTAAGAGACATGACGGATAGAGTGTACGAAATTGGACAAAATAAAGGCAATTATTAATGATCCTAATAATTACAGCATCTATTCATCTATGCATAAGGAGAAAAAAGTAGTTTTAGAAAAGAGAATCCGCCAAAACATGCTGCAAGAAATATTTCTTTGAAACTGCTAGTCATTTCATCTAATTCAATGTAACAATGTAACAAATAAGAAGGACAAAGAAGAATGGAAACTAATAACACACAAAAACAAAATGGTAATGAACATATTTACAATAACAAGTATTAAATTTCAGTATCCTGTTGCATTGAAGCATCACTTGTAATCTTCCGCCTATAGTAAAATATCAATACAGATTTGGATGAAA
>NW_019769105.1:0-755 GCF_002891405.2 Cryptotermes secundus | reverse complement strand
GCCCCGTTCGCTTTATCCCCAGGAAATCCTGATACCATTGAATAGGAGGCTGGGTGGGCCTCAGAGCCGGTCTGGGCGATAATTGGAAAGGAATTATTCATAAATTTTTGGGCCATGAACACCCTTGGCATTGGATGTCAGTATCTTTCATCTAACTTTCAATAGCTGCTCACTCAGAAGTTCTTAGTGCGGTGAAATAGGTCTACATAGTGCCTAGCGTTGGATTTGCTATCTTCTGTTGAAGAAGATGTGGGATCAATAAGTTTTCTTAACAGAGCATCAAATATGACACACAGTTAAATCTGTGCAATATGCAAATGGCCGTCGTAATTACAAGAAGTGACGTCTGTAATCCCGTGATCTCACTTAACGACAGCAGCGACCCTTTATTTTCACGCTCCAAGTACTTCATTGTTGCGACGAAACAAAACACGAGATAAATCTCGTGAAAGAAACGAGACGCCGCGCACAGATGACAACATGGCTCCCGCTGGCTTCAGAGTCACGGATTAAGAAGTAGTGCAATGGGAACATTTCAGTCTTGTTTCGTCGAATATTTTGGAATAAATTTAGACTCTACATCACCAACACCATCACCATCACCACCATGACCAACAACAACAACAACAACAAGATTTTTAATTTTAAAATGTTGTATACCGTCTGTAATGCAACATCAATCCCTTCTTAAAAGACATCAAATATATTTCATTCACTAAAACACTTTTTAGTGAATTAAATATGTTGTGTCTTTT
>NW_019769104.1:0-749 GCF_002891405.2 Cryptotermes secundus | reverse complement strand
AAAAAAAAACACAATCTACAGAAGTGAGGCACCTTGACTTGGTGATATCTCATGTATATGAATAAAATATTTCCAAGTATGGGATCTCAGACTACATGGTCAAGCTCGCAGGCGTCACATATCAAAATCTTCATATAATAACGCATGTTCTATTGCATGTATTGGTTTCATGATAAATGAAAATCAGCATATGGAATGTAAAGAATATGTTGTCTTCAGTTTGGCATTCATGAAAGAACAACACCAGTATTTTTGATAAACACTCTAAGAATTAATTAATGCATTATAAAATATGTGAAGTGTAGGTGTACTCACATTTTGGAAGTTCAGATGATTCTGAAACACAATTCTAGGATGTTCTATCTGAAGAAGTAGTGTGCCTATACCTACAGCATCAACACTAAAACAACAATGGTTACTTCTTAGAATGGCGACCGTCTTACCTCAGTCTCAGTATCAAATCTGTCCTCAGTGCACCCTTCACAATGTCCAACCTCAGAATTTGGTGATCCTTCAACTCGGCTTCTTCATCCCCCTGCTCTGTCTTCTCACTGGGTTTAGTCACCTCAGTCTTCACCATGAGGGTTGGCTGGTACTGTCCATTCCAGAGCCCAAGTAACCGGTCCAGGCAAAGCTACAAGTGCAATTCAGGTATCTAATGTAGACCAGACATGCTGTTCCAACCCCTCAGCATGGAGCATACAATATTATTTTTGTTATTGCTAGTGGGGTGGGACTAAGTCCCTTGT
>NW_019769103.1:0-754 GCF_002891405.2 Cryptotermes secundus | reverse complement strand
GGAAGTGTCAAGTGCGTACTGCCTACGGTGCCTTCGTCCGTCAGACTACGACACTACATATGAACGAATTTTCAATTACTTCGTTGACGATCTTGCTTATTTGTCTCTAACGTCAATTCTGATCCATAATGGGCAACATGGTCTATCACGTTACATGAAGCTTTAAACGCAACCATATATATCTAAACACATGCAGACAACAGTGGACGCGCGGTCTAAGGCATCAATTGTCTTCGCTCGCTGGAACGCTGGGATAGTGGGTTCGAACCCCACTCAGGGCGTGTATGTCTGTGTGCGTTTATTCTGTGTTTAGGTAGCGGCCTTCCGACGGCCTGATCCCCCGCCCAATGTCCAACAAAGGGCCAAAGATCTAAATATACACGGGACCGACAAATGTATATCCGCATAAAGGCCAAACACACTATGGCGTAAATGTTCAGCCACGAGTGCAAGTCCAGATGGCTCACTCCACTATAATAATCGTAAACTTAGAAATTATGTGTTTAAGAGAATGCACGTACCAAAAAAAATGGGAGACAGCAGCGTCTTGCTGTCCTAAAAAAAAAAGGACACTTTCTTATCAACTCAAATATTCCGCTTGGCATAAATTATAATAGTGAGCTCCGGTGGCAACATACGAGTAGGCCCAAGTACAACTGAACTCAGGGCTACGTTGCCTGCGTGTTCTCCTTTCTACTGTACGCCTCATTAGCTAATGAATGCTAATCAACCAAAGGGCATGTCGAAGGGTGGG
>NW_019769102.1:0-754 GCF_002891405.2 Cryptotermes secundus | reverse complement strand
CGACATCCAAACTTGTATCATAGTGCATCAATCAACTACGCTAGAGCCATAAATATTTTTCGAAAAATTGCGTAAATATATATTCAGTAGGTGTTTTCCTTAAGTCTTAAGGTTTTTGAGATAATTAAAAATGGGGACATTGCGCCAGAATTATTATGCGTTGCCTGCATATGGAAATGGGGAGCATCCCTTCAAATCACGTATTAGGAAAGTTTGTGTAGCGTGTGTCATAGCCTATTCTAAGGCACTACCCGGCTCTGGTCTGGAAGGACAGGAGAAAAGAAATTCTGTCAGAATCACCGTTTCCCGAAAGTGAAACTGTTTGAGTACCTCCAGGATTCGAACTACTACTCCACGCCATAAAAGTAAACGGTGAAATTGTCCCCGTGTTTAATCAGTTAAGCACTGCACCATGAAGACGTGTGGAGAGTGGATGTAAAAACTCCGCCACTCTTGACCTCGACACTGAATGGAAGTGAGCGGTCAGGATCACACCCCGATCGCTCAGGGTACCCAACGGACAGGAGTCTGGGTGGGCCCCGGAGCTGGTCTGGACTCCTTGGAGGAGAGAAATATCTCCGTGCCGGGAATCGAATCCCGGATATCCAGCTACTAGCACGTCGCTATACCGACTGAGATATCACAGTTCCACGTCATTCGAGAGATAAACACAAGTATATGAGAGGGAGCTCTGTCGACCGAGTTATGAGAACAGTTCTTACTTTAGTTCTGGCAGTCAATTCCGACCTACACA
>NW_019769101.1:0-754 GCF_002891405.2 Cryptotermes secundus | reverse complement strand
GAGTCGTAGAAAACAATGGAAAGGGTACCCGATACCTGGGGCTGTAACTAGGCCACCCTGTCACTGAGGGACATAAATACAGAGACTAGGACCTCCAGGTTGGGGATTGGACACAAGGCTGAGATGTCCCTCACACTCCCCTTATGCCTTCATTGCGCGATTCTTAATTAATGAAGCGTAGAGTCATTTTCCCTTATTAAATCGGAAGTTTGCGGAATTATATTGCAACTCTAGGGTTCTAACTTCTCGAAATTTAACGAACGGAACTGGGGAGGTAATATTGTTAAAGCGCGTCCCAGTCTCACCTAAACACTGATGTGACCGCGAACTCTTTGTGTATGGTGAGTTGTCACGTAAGTTTCTCTGTCTTCGAAACCAGGTATATCAATAGCCAGGGGGCAAGATTAGTAATATCTCTCGTGTATGCCTTACTGCGGACCTTGCATGGAGCTCTACGTGCGAACAGCTGAGGGTCCAGCTGCAGATCTGAGCTTGCTCCGTCATCAGAGAATGCAGCATCACATCGCAGAACTGATGGCCACATGTACCGCTTGCGATAGAGGCTATTACTGTACAATCTGGTAACATCGCATTTTGCTAATATATCTTATTCCACGGGCGAGAAGCCCGAATATCTCAGTCGGTATAGCGACCAGTTACCGACTGGAAGGTCAAGGAATCGTGTTAGATTTCATGCAGGACAGGAGATTCCCTCTTCTCCACAGCGTCAAGACCGCCCATGGGGCCCACCCAG
>NW_019769100.1:0-754 GCF_002891405.2 Cryptotermes secundus | reverse complement strand
TGTCGCGAAGTCAGCACGACGAATCCCCACGGCCGTTAATTTTCAGTTTTCTAGTCCCGAACGCAATGTAAATTAGGTGCACAAAATCTGAGCTGGTGAAGCCGTTGCCGAAAGACGAGACCGAAAGAAAGAGAACGATCTGCGCATGAGTAGAGCACTTTTATCCCCGTATTCATTAACGTAGTAAGGAAGCGATGAAGGTTTTGTGCGCCAACTCTAAAATGTTATTAACTTTCGTGAAATGGAGGATAAATAATTTTAAATTTGAAGCACAGCACCCAGTTCCGTAAGCAAAGCACTACTGTCATAAGATACAGACTCCCTGTTTTCTTCCTTGCACTCATCGAAATATCTAATACTACCTCTATCGTTCAAGGTCAGTTCAACGTTTTGCCAGGTTATACAATGGACTGATAAGTAATGTTCGTGTTCCTTCGTCTGTGTTTTAAGATCCACGTGTCGTCACTTATCAGAACTGAGGTTGGATTCGGAGTCAAGGATAGGAGCAACATCGTGACAGTATAATATTTGGTATTAAAATTATACGAAGATACAATTATTTTGGAAATGTATGCAGTGTAATAATTCTGGTGCGTCCGTTGTCTTCTGTTGACATACCTCGAACCCAATTAGACTTACGGGAAGCAGGTGCTGGTCGTAACGTATGAGTTTGATTTTTTTCATTTAGCGCCTTACGCTCGAGAAGTAAGCAGAAATGCATGTAGATGTAATGTATCTGTTACTTTTGCCCGAT
>NW_019769099.1:0-751 GCF_002891405.2 Cryptotermes secundus | reverse complement strand
GCGGCTGTTCCAATACGTTAAAATATTTATAATTGGTTTGTTAAGACACTATTGGAATTCGTAAACGAAGCTGGTTCGTGTCTTCCCTCTTATTAATTCTTTTGACGGGGCCCGAATATGTGTCTCCTGTCGTTTTCGAGAAGAAGGTTCCTTGATGTTGTCCTGTATATGTTTGTGGCGCGCTGTGTTGTTGTGAAACAAATCAAAACAATATTTGTAATTATCATATATGATTGATCGGAACGCAATGCTCCAGTATAAGATTCCCGAGGAATATTGCAATCAGCCTTTGTACTCTCGCGGATGCACGGAATGGAACCCAGCAAGGGGGAATATAAGATGCATACGGAATGTCCTTGAAGTATTAATACGTAGTTTAAACTTGTACCTGTTGGTTGAGTATGACAGAAAATGTTAATTCTTCTATTAACAGTTAAAACACTCTCAAAGTCAGAAATTGTTAATTGTATCTTAGATCTACGTAGAATACGTAATTACGACAAGTATTATGTTTCTTGAC
Organism: Cryptotermes secundus; assembly: GCF_002891405.2. Classification (NCBI taxonomy): domain Eukaryota; kingdom Metazoa; phylum Arthropoda; class Insecta; order Blattodea; family Kalotermitidae; genus Cryptotermes; species Cryptotermes secundus. Next base: position 231 of record NW_019769099.1, on the reverse strand, counting down.
ATTATCCATTTTATTTCTATATTTAAAAACCGTCCTGCTTCTTTTTTAAAAATACGACGTTCCGGAGACTGCATTATGTTCCCGCCCTCAGGTAAAACATACTCAGTTGGGTACAATAGACAGAGCTAGCCCCTAGTTAGTTAGTTAGTTATTTTAGAGAGGGTGGGTTTCTCCATGCACCGCGAACAGTTTGATCTATTGTGCTTCCCTCTATGATATTCTACCAGTCTC
>NW_019769098.1:0-754 GCF_002891405.2 Cryptotermes secundus | reverse complement strand
TCCCTGTCTCCTAGCCGTGTCTCTACCACTATTATTGCTTACAGACTCACAATCTCGACTACTAACCACTGACTGCAGAACTAACTCAAAGCCCCAGTTGGCTCTTCTTACATAGTCTCTGAAGAGACCCAACAGAGAACACTGTTGTTGCGTTCATATCTTTTGCAGCTGTCGCGTGATTCGGCTACCATGGAAACGCGTATACAGACCCGTCGCTTATAAATGGTCGGTTGCTTTTAATGCAGTAGCCTAGCATGGACGTTTCTTCTCGCTCCACATTTCTGGCCTTTCGAGCCGTCATGCTACAATAGTATTCTGCTCTATTCTGTGAATGTATGGGAAGTAAAGAACCTTCACCATTAAGTAGGGGATACTTTGGAAATTCATCACTTCGAGAGTATCAGGGCATGTTCTGCACCAATGAAGTGTTTTAGTTTAATTTGGGTGTGAGATGTGGAAGAATTTTCCAAGTCTGCCTGCCGGTGAATAGTTAGATTGATTTTTATTGTTGTGTTGTCGGCCAAATATCGCCAATTCTTGAAATTTCTTGTGTTTCAATTAAATATTGCTACTTCATCAATGTATCTTCTTCACGGAGAAGTTAAAGTTATTCTTCAGTGGGAACAGGAACGAAACCGATCCACCGGATATACGCACACGTAGGGTGCAAACACCCGAAGTGAGGCAAAGAGAGTCCGATAAAGGGAGACTGTTAAGTTAAAAATGAAAAAAAAAAAATCTTTATTTTATTCGT
>NW_019769097.1:0-753 GCF_002891405.2 Cryptotermes secundus | reverse complement strand
TCCAAACCAAATTATGTAGTGACAGTGAAGCCTACTCCACGCTTGTTATGGTGAGCAGAAATAAATACAGCATCGAAGCGTTGTCGCTCTCAGAAATCGCCACGGGGGGCTGACGAGAGGTGAAAATTCACGTATTCGCCGCATTATTTAGTGCCCTCACGTTGGCAGCCGCTCGGTCTGTAATGGTCTATTCGATAATGCTCTTCGCATGTTCGGACCAGAACCTAAATAAAAGAACACCTTTCTACAGCCTCTGGACACCGAGACACTTCACATGTTATATCGCGTACATTTCTCTTTCACAGATGAGTTCGCCTGTGACGAAGGGAACACTGAAGATCTGTGATTACTAAACCCCATTCCAGGAAAACGCAGTTTTAGTCTCTCTTCGTTAAAATTAAACAAAGTTTGTACTAATGGACTTACAGGATAGAATATACGCCAGAATATAAATCTGCATGGAACGTAGTGGTTAAATAGAGTCACAATTTGAAGGGGTACGTGACTTACAAGACGGGTTTTGGGTTGGATGACTGGGTGTACTGACGCCTTATATACACACACACATGACGCGGGACTACAGGTAATACAGCGCTATCACTGGTCTACATAATTTACAGTTCACCGTTGCATATTCCCTAGGGTTCTCGGCCTTCATTAGCCTTGTCCATGCAACGGATTTACAACAATTTCACTATCTTATTTCTTACTGAAAACCGTCACAACACAACAATTAATAATGCGTGTAAGTAG
>NW_019769096.1:0-753 GCF_002891405.2 Cryptotermes secundus | reverse complement strand
TGCAACTGAGTTTCTTACACAGTGTCACAAAGCATATCATTTATTAACAATACATCTTCTTAGACAAATACCAAATATATTACATTCATTCACTTCTTTTTCTGCTGTAATTTCTCTTTTCTTTTCTTAACATGCTTTCTGACTTTAGTTTTTCTCTTTTCTGCTTTCTGTTCCTTCACAGCTTTCTTCCTTAGCTGTAAAACAAGGTTCATTACATTAGAACAATACAATTTATCTATTAAAATCGTTAACTTGAGCCTTTTTAAACAATGCCCTGTGATAACAGTTCTTCACATGAAAAATTACACACATTTCCTGAATTTACATTTTGTCTATTTCACTTAGAACCTCTTTTCATTGTCACTATTTTTCACATGTGGGCAAACCTTCATTCAAGTTTTTTTTTTTTTGTGAGCAGTGGATTTAAACACTAAACTGAGATAAATCTTAAATGGATGAAATTTAACACTAACAGTACTGAATTGGGATAACATAAATTGAACATTAAATAAAGGGAAACATTATATCAAGGAACACTGAGTGGGGCTTCCATTGTACTTCTATTCAATACTTTCAAATTACTTATCAGATATTTTAAATTTGTTAGTGTTTCTGGTCCTATGAAGTAGTCATAGACATATGCTTCTCTGAATTTATTTCAAGACCAATTTCTTTAAAGATTATAAAACAATTTCAGCACTATTCTTTACAGCATCCATATTTTTTATGTAATAAATCAATATCACAATAACT
>NW_019769095.1:0-753 GCF_002891405.2 Cryptotermes secundus | reverse complement strand
AAAAGAAGTGAATATTTCTGTCTTGTTTACAACTACCCCACCTGCCCTTCAGTTAGCCCCTATGCTCATCCCTTCCCCAAGAAATAACAAGCCATAAATCAAATCAGCTATCCCTTCTAATTTAATTTTACTATACCAAACGAGACCGGGAAATTGTTGGAATCGTGTATATACTAGGTCATTCGATTAAAACTTGTCAGGTAGTAGCCTGATAGCGATAACTTGATTAATTTTTAATTAACTATGTTAAACTCCCTGCCAGTGGAAATCTGGTGTATGACTCGAGCGCTGATCGGTGTCCCTAAAGTCTATATCAGAGTGGAGTGCACCGAAACAGAAAATGCCGTGAGGGAAAACCACAGTTCGAGTACATCAAATCTGCCCTCTGTTACGTTCCGTAAAGTGACACAGACGAAAGAGGAAACAGGATGGTCTAATTTCGATATCACAACTGTGTGAACCAAATTTCAAGCCTTTATCACCGATATGCCTCCCAGTAACTGCACCAAGGAAACAGAAGGCAAGCTTATTTAATAAATTTGATAGTAAATAGGATTCCATTCAGTCATTCCTATTCAGCTAATAGTTATTTGATTTCACACAGACTAAAGCATGGGGTAATTCTATTATCTGGTCAAGGACACTACTTCATTATTCCACCACTCATAAATCTGACTTCATATGGAAAAAAGCAGTCCATAAGATCAGCAATCTTTCCGTAACTATGGCTGCACTATGGGTTGGAGAGAGAAA
>NW_019769094.1:0-753 GCF_002891405.2 Cryptotermes secundus | reverse complement strand
AAGTTTCAAGCTTAATTAGACCTAGAAGAAGTGAGCTGAGTAAAAACTTGTAATCACATGAATTGCAGTCCATATCATGAGGAACAAATTGGTTTTTCATTGAAGTCTCTAGCATCAAGTTACCGAGATATAGAAGATGACGCAAACCTCCATTTCAGGTGAAAACACGTTTTTTCGCATTATAAAAACAGCCATACCGGGAGAACCGAGCGGATTAAAATTTTGTTAAAATATTTTTTAAGTATGAAAATATGTTGAAATAAGTGTACAGAATATAATTTTTCTTTAAAATGGTCAAGCGACCTATGTGGATGACTTCACATGGAATGGCCCTTTTACTTTTCCCAAGACTAAGTTTGGTTCAAATGTTTAAGTCAGAGTAGCCAAACTGCAAATTATAGCAATCATAATTCATGTCCTATAAATACTGTGGCATGTCCACTGAAAGGTGGAGTAGTTTAATCAGAGAAGATGCCTGTTGCTAGGTTATGGCACTATAAACATGCAATGACACGATTTAACAGAGATCCATTGCTACACAGTGGCTGGTAAGCAATGTGTGACTGCAGCAACTGGTACACATGCAATAGAGTAATTGTGGAAAGTGATGTTCTCTACTGGGTCTGTGCAGAGGCTATATCTGGAGAACCAAAAACAATAAAAGAGTCAGTCAAGTACAGAGTGGTTAGCAGTCTGCAGATGAGGCAAAAGTAAGTAGCAGACTGCAATGTCCAGACAAGGCTAGGAGTTGCA
>NW_019769093.1:0-753 GCF_002891405.2 Cryptotermes secundus | reverse complement strand
GTCCACACCGGCTCTGGGCCCACCAGCCTCATACAATGGGTACCATTCCTCTTTCCCTAAAGCGTCAGGAAAAATGAAACTGGCCACTGCCCCTCCATCTAATACTGAGGTTAATATGCTGGACGTAAAATATCTCAGAGCCTGAGGTACACGTCACAGAAAGGGAGTGTAAGAAAGAGGAGGGAGCTGGAAGGCAAAGCGCGCAGAGTATAGCTGAAAACATGGCTACTCACCTCTCTCAACCGTTGCTTCGTGTGATTAATACGATGCCATCCATTTCGCCGTCCGTTCTGTCGTCTACGCTGCTGCCTTTGTCGTCACTTCCCACACCTCCCAGACTTACTATGACAGGGTCGACTGCTTTGTCAAAACGTGCATCCCTGGCACAGTACTTGGTGTCCAACTTCTCCACGTGCTCGCAGTCTTCTTCGTCAATTCTATGAAATATTTCTTCACACAGACGCATCACTTCTTCCGTATTGCAAGTAACATGTCTTGATGCAAAATGACCCTTGGATTTTGTTCAGATATATTGGATCGGATGTTGTTGGTGGGGTGGCAGAGGGAGTGCTGTGTGCCCATGATTCTTCAGTATTGTCCTTCGTGGAGGTTCCACTGCTTAATGGGCCAGTGCAACGTAGGTCTCAGCATGCAGCCAAGCGAGTGGAATATTCTCCTTTTGTAACCACGGCTGCATTTCCTTTTCGGATTCTTTTCTATTGTACGTCGCGATATGGTGCACTGCCGATCACA
>NW_019769092.1:0-752 GCF_002891405.2 Cryptotermes secundus | reverse complement strand
GTTTTGCACTTGGCTGAAGCACTGGGAACACTGTAAAGAATTGGAGGGTGATTACTCCAAAAAATTCTAGTTTGCTAATATCTGTAGCTCTTAAAATAAGTTTTAAAAAAATTAGTCTCAAAACTTATTTGCTTGACCTTGTATTCATAAACACTCCCTCTGTGTAAAGAAACCTGCTGTCCTATTCATTCTACTGCTCAGAAAAGCAGAAAAACATCTGTCTCTTTAAATTTCCTCTCTGTCAATCCTGTCAACTAAATGAGATAATTTTCCGTTTCTCACATGCATAACATGCCATAATTCAGTACAGCCACTGGCTACTGACACCTGTCAAGACATAAATAACTACAAGCTTAGAAGTTTCATGTGTATGGAATTATACTTTTCCTTGGGTGATTTGTGATCCAGCCTCAGAACATTACTTTATGCTGCGACAATAATCTAATAAAACAGACTCTTCAGATATCTTAACCCATAACTTACTTGTAAAATGATCTGGCATTCCAACCAACTTGTATATTGAACCACCACTGAGTTTCAGAGTGTGTGCATCAAGCCGTTTACAAAGTGAAACATCTGCTGATCTGCTTATCACATTGCTGGAAGCAGTGAACATTAAAAACATAAGAGAACATGAAAAATTATGCAAAATAATAGGGAGTAAGAATCATCTTTCTTGGAGGTGGCATTAAAATAGTGCATTTCATTAAACCTTGATGCCTCTCTAGTTACAAACATGAATAGGCTGTACA
>NW_019769091.1:0-752 GCF_002891405.2 Cryptotermes secundus | reverse complement strand
CCCTTCCAAGGAGTCCTACCGTCTGTAAAAATAATCAATGAAGCTGAGAAATCAGCCCTATGCTTCAAAGTGGAAGCGAGAGAAGAAAATGATTTGCTCTGACGTCAGTTGCAATTTGTTATGGCGAGGAATGAGGAATAATGAAGTTTTACTGAGTGCAGGGTGGGTTGGTTACATAGTGCACAAACAGTTTCTCTAATTGCTGAGCAGCGCTTCATTGGAAGTTGTTTCAGTTAGCGATGAAACTGCAGCGAAATATTTTCTCAGACTCTGGCTTGGAAAGAACGATTTGCTGTTGTCGAGTGAGCGAGATATCACGTGACGTTTTGATGCTGTTTAGGCATCCCTTGCTGCCTGCCCTACACATCACAAGATTAAACACGTGGTATTCAGTTAAGCCGAGTTCTGTTCCCCTGCAGTAGGCAGAAGCAGAGTAATTAGATCAACTGGTGGTCCTCGATAACGTAGCAGACTAGCATTATGTTGCAAGTTGAAAACTGGCGTTAAGTCACTTTTCTAATTTACATCCAAGTTTCGATGGTATTAATGAAATTCTACATGTTCTAATTAGCTCCAACAAAATTCTCTTTATATGGCGGCGAATTGGATTTCTTACAAACAGGCCATGAAACCTAATTTTCAAGTAAGCCTATGTGCATAGTACATTATACGAAGTTAATTCTGTTATACGTATTGTAATATATTTTACATTTCACTGAAATGATATGATGCCATATATATATATATATATA
>NW_019769090.1:0-750 GCF_002891405.2 Cryptotermes secundus | reverse complement strand
GAGGTAGGCCTAGGCCCACTGGGGCTGTAGTACCAAGGGGGGAAACAAATATTGTTAGTGTGACGGACCAGGATGAACAAAGTCATTACCTTGACCATTCTGGCCGTCTTGATTTCTGACTTGGATTATGCAGCAGCTTGTATGTGGAAGCGATGCATTGGAGTGATTGAGCACGATGTTATCGACACGTACGAGTGCTCTATCTCGCTGTAGAGATGATATTGCGTTGTTCTGGTTGTGGAGAAGCGTAATATTATATCACGTCCAAATACCCATTACTGTTTATTGTTTTTCCAGCGAAGAAAAATGAGTCTATCACTTGTTTGCTTTTGAGTGCACGCCACACATTCACCTTAGAAAAATCCCTTCATACTTCATCATCTCTTTCGTGTTACAGGTGCTCGTTGGATTGACTAGAACCGCCCATTTAGCAGTTACGCCTATGTACAGTCCCTGCCGTGTGGAATATTTCCGCGCCTCGAAATTAATTTTGCTCATATGTTCATCGTCTTATCTTCATACAACCTACATCAATGTAGTTAATTCAGGGCAAGAGTAACAATCGGGTTCATTAATATGTTGTGCCAGATTGAAATAAATCGTCATTTCACGTTTGGGTTTCTAGTGCGCGTATTGTTATTTTCCTGAAAATACACCTGTGTAAGAGTAGCTCTATTTAGGTAGGCGGTCTCCACAAATAAACGAAATTCATGATTTATTTCAACCGTCTTCCAGTGCATACACTCATCT
>NW_019769089.1:0-752 GCF_002891405.2 Cryptotermes secundus | reverse complement strand
CATAGAAATGTGTTTTAACATAACAGGACCCAAACTAAAACTATGATTAACAGTATGTTTGCCACTGGTCCAAGATGTGTCTGTGAGCAGATATGCCTACAATTATGGAATTTTTGCACATCATCGTCTTGTTTTCTTATTTAAAAGCAACATTTTGGAAATTGGGCTCTGTATCCATTCTCATGTAAAAGACCACTTTAGCAGAGCTCCCTATCTCTGGATATGGACAAAGGATGATTGATAATGTCCAGAAAGTCAATAACTGTATTAATATACCATCACTGAAAACTTTTAGATCCTATTTGTATATGCAAACTTAACAAGTCATGTCAGTATTATTAAAACAACATATTTTTAATGATAAGTTGATATCCACTGACCATTCCTACATAAATCAAGCAGGCCAGTGACTCTCAATTGTGACCCTTAGAAATTTAATAGCATATTACAAAAGTCTAAAGTCTGCTGCACCTCAGACTATGAGTGTGAATATGCAGAAGCCTCTATTCATTTTGATTTGGAGGAGGGGGCTGGTAACCATTTTTAATAACAGATTGTTTTATGGGTACCATTAGACACAACAAAAGTAGCCTTCTCCTATGCTCTCAAGCTATCGATACCCCTATGATGGGCATAATGGAGGTCTACCTATAACAGGCAATCCATAACTTATACTCAAAATTAACTAAAAATACCTGCATTTCCTCTCTTATTCATAATCTGAATTTACACATTAAAAAACTGAAGCTCCT
>NW_019769088.1:0-752 GCF_002891405.2 Cryptotermes secundus | reverse complement strand
ACATAATAACAGGAAACAAAGCATAACCAGCTGTTTAATCGTCGAACAGTAGGATGGCTGGTGAATGATAAATTGGAAAGGACTTGGAAGGAAACCGTCGTGGCCTAATCGACATACTATCCCAGCATTTGCCTTGGAGGATTGAGGAAAATCGTGAATGACTTCAGATCCAGCCGAATACTACGAGTCATTACTTCTACGTCAAACCGCTCGCTTTCGTCGGTCATAACGTACATAAAGTATTGGGCTGTATCCTAGCTTATGCAGTTAGACGCAGGCTTCTTCTCGGAGCGTGCTTCATGTGGGATTCTCAGCGGGTGACATGCCATTGAAGCAGGTTTCTGCGATAATTTCTTCGGGTTCTCCTTGTTAATTATCTTTCCACCATTGTTCCATACTCATACATCAACGTCCCCCACTGATGCGTGATAGGTCTGACTAGGCAGCAGAATATCTGAGGCTTCATCTCTGATTCCAGCACTCAGCTGGTTACAGGGTAGGGAAGTTTTCTTTTTGGAAATATATTCTGGCGTATTGGCTCCCTGCAAGAACTGCTGAGCCACAGAAACAGCCGTTTCTAAATAATACACGCGTGCAAAAATGGGACAATGTGTTTATGCAACCCGTTTCTAGGCAGCGGCTCGGCAAACACGTTCCAACGCGCAACGTTGGAAACTGTGTCTCAGTCGAAGAATGTTATAGCTCGTTGCTAGGCAGCAGTCGGTGCGCCAATGAGCTGGCTGGGCGGAAAT
>NW_019769087.1:0-750 GCF_002891405.2 Cryptotermes secundus | reverse complement strand
TACACGGTGCCAAATCCCAGAAGACTGCTTTCTTCAACTTCATATGAAGGTTTGTTATTATTTGCTGTCTAAACACAAATATCAAAATCTAATTCACACTTACTGTGTATAATGAGTTAATTAGTTTTAAAAGTATGACAGTACGCTACATGTTTCGGCTTATAAAGCCCTCATCAGGCAGTACACATTAATGAACATTTTCAAACGACTGAATTGCAGTTTATATGAATAAATATATCACAATATAATAACTATTATCAATGAACGTGACTTTACACATAGTTAATACATTCAGCACTTCGTCTGCAGCAATACAAGTCTCATAAATTTAATTAAATTGGAATAAAAGTTCTACATTAAATGAATGCTTAGAGATGTACTAAATGTATTCATAATAAAACAAAATAAAATTTAAGTTATAAAAAACACAAAAACAATAAATTAAATTGTGGTTCTATGTTTATGGTATCTGTCGTTCTTAAATATCGTTATATGTAAACATATTTACGTTGGTATCCCCTATCGCGATTACGACTATAACGTTATAATGTAATTATCTGCAGGTTCCGAATATTGCAGAGTCTCCATAAGGAAGTTAAATGGGAGAAGAAACAAAACACACTCGGTCACAATCAAAACGTCTGTAGATAACTTCAGCTTCCGGGGGAACGCGGTAGGGTTGGTTGAGGTTCTATGCTACAAGCCGGAATGTCGCGGGTTCGATTCCCGATGATGTCATTGGATTTTTCA
>NW_019769086.1:0-752 GCF_002891405.2 Cryptotermes secundus | reverse complement strand
CCGCTTCCCCCCCCCCCTTGGATAAGGGGCTGGGTACGCCCTAGAGTCAGTCTGAAAGCCGTAGAAAAAAATCTTGTACTCCCTGGAATCGAAACACGGCTGTCCAACCCCTAGCCCGTTCCTTTACCGACTGAGCTACCTCGACTCCGCCTGTGAAAATTCGCTTTATTTTATTATGTTCTTCACTTAAAATACTGTTGATTTAACTGAATATTTTGTGTAGTGGTGTCCTTGAGAAAGTGAGAGTCTTTCGGCTGCTCAATAAATTCACCGCCTTTTTATATAGTACGGAGGTTCGAAGTGAATAAGAGCAGACAGAATATGGGATAAACAGAGAATTCATGCAGGTACTTTATGGAAAACCCAGCAGATGAATTTCAGTTTATGGCCGAGTGTGCTGAACCGAGATAAATGTTGAAACGCTTCATTAAAGATATACAGTGAGGATATGAGTGGATATTGCGTATAAAATGGAGGGTTTACCGACACACAAACAAGTGTTTCATTATTCGACTCACAACATATCCCGGCCCAGATAGGCCAGCATCAGCTCCTTCTTGAGGAATACAAATGGTAACGGAATTTATATATACTTCATTTCTAGCATAAAATGTCATGTGTCCGAGGTGCGATGATTAATAATAATCAGTAAATTACAACAGCTCACAATAAATGACTGCGTAAGACCCACTCCATTCTCAATCTCCAAATGACTGCTCAAAGTCAAAGTCACATTGCGCCTGACGGTCAGT
>NW_019769085.1:0-752 GCF_002891405.2 Cryptotermes secundus | reverse complement strand
CCGCTCGGCTACCGTGACCGGCATTATGTTCTTCTGCTTGTGTTTTTCTACGCCATACAGTCTCTTAATTAACTGAAATGTCATTAACAGTTCAAAGCACAGTGATTACTGCATGTACAGTACATTACTTTAGTATGAAAAAATTCCTGTATTTTGTCAACAAAGTGCATTTGTGTGTTCCGTACAATCGTACGGCATAGTCCTAAACTGCGACTGTTTGAGTAAACAGCATTAACCGAATTGTCTACATACTGGGGGCACACTGTGTCCTATCAGATGGGAAATGAAATTTCAAGTATCATTTAAATGAATTTCAGGATTAAAGAGTTTTAATTATCCAAACTTAATAATGAACACAACATCTGCGAGTTCTTTCCCTGAACAACAGAAGTGAAACGACCCGGAAGAACATTTCAATAGGTAACACAGTTGACTATTCTGTTTGAAATTGTTCGTGGTTCTCTTTTGGCACTTCGGAGAACTACCGTGCTAGCCACTTAAAATCAGTCTTGACCACTTCCGATTCAGTTGTCATGCCAGGTCCAATTTGATGGGGCGTGCACAATTTGAATAGTTCTCACAGCCAGCAAACAAGAACTACACATACTAAGATCGAAAAATACGGATGGTAAATTACAATTTTTTCCGCTATGAGATTGCAAGGCTAAGATATTGCAATCTTCCAATTGCACTTGCCTCCCCTAAGCTCAACACCAAAGACATCAGCAGTGTGCTGTTGAGATTTTGTGATT
>NW_019769084.1:0-751 GCF_002891405.2 Cryptotermes secundus | reverse complement strand
ACACTGGCCGACTGACCGTCGGTCGTAAAATGAGACTCAGACTCAATACAGTCATAGATTCATTCGTAAGGCAGTTCAATGTGTGAGCAGGAAAAGTTCGTTAGCTATTCGTCACAGTAGAAGAGAAGACACTCGTGGTCCAGTAAGGACTGGAGCGACTTGTACACAGTCATTTGACTGTGAGCTGTCATAATTGAATGTAATTATAAAAGAACACCAATAAATCCAGCCTTCCGAACTAGAATTCATTATTATTAGGCACGCAAACCTCAATATGTGACAGTATGAAGAGTGGAGTTCCACACATTCTTTACCTCGACACCAAGTAGAGGCAATGGTCTGCTTCAGACCCTGGTCGCTTTACCCCAGGAGAGAAGGACCCTAGTGTCCATGAAATAGAAGTTGGGTGAGTTCCAGAGTTGATTTGAAGGCTTTGAAGTGCAGAAAATAGCTTTAACCTGCTGGGAGTAGAACCCAATTTCTCCGTAGTTCAGCTTTTAGTCTAGTCGCTACAAAATCTCGACTCTTTCTACTTGGTTTATGTGATTCAGGAAAAGGATTGTGGTTCTTGTGAAAATAGTAATAAACCTTTGGTCTAGATACATTTTGGGGAATAAACTGACAAATTTTGCGACTATTAGCTTCTCCTACAGAACTCTATTTCATCGAATTTCTTAGTTAATTGATTAGTCAGACATATTTCAGATACTATCAGGCTTCTGACTGAAGAATTACAGATTTCTTAACAGGA
>NW_019769083.1:0-751 GCF_002891405.2 Cryptotermes secundus | reverse complement strand
TACTTGTATTCACGGATCTGTATAAGAGTTGAATAAATCCAGTTTCCAATCCACACCCTATCTATAGTCACGCTTATTCACCTGAGAATATACAAAATTATAATTTTAACTTTTCGTGTCTTTCTTCCGTTTAGAAAGATGGAATATCTTTCTTGTAGAGTATGTAACCAGGAAGAGCAATTAATGCTCAGACAGAGATCAATTAACTCCGCGCACGTGCTTACTGAACAGTATTTCAAGAACGCGGATGGAACGCAGAGTACCTGTGGAAAACCTCTGCCTCGGAAGAATGACTTTAGATTAGGGAACTTTTGAGTAGGTTCTGTTGATCATTCTCGCCTTCTCACCGGACAGAGTAACATCATCAGCGACTTCCGGCCACAACGAAGAACTTGGTCCATTTCAAATGACGCTGACTCTTCGTTTGACGTAAGGGGAAGGGGGTGACGGTATTATGAGTTAACAATAAAGATTTATAAAACGGAACCGAACATGACCGGGTTTTTGTCATTTCCGTTTTATACAGTTAGATTGAGTTTAAAGTTCTTTATGGTTACCTTAGCTTACATATCGCTTCACTGAATCTGAGACAGTGATCTTTTATATCTGTAGAGAAGAACATGGGCCCATGTTCTCTGTACACTTCAAAGCCATGGCTTTATCCTGCCTTCGATAGTGCATAAAAAAAGCAAGAAAACGCCTCTCCTGCTCCGTATGTCTCTGTTATCGCCTTCTTTAGATATTTAATTTT
>NW_019769082.1:0-749 GCF_002891405.2 Cryptotermes secundus | reverse complement strand
CCACAAACACAAACATTCAAATCATACGAACAGGCTAATAAGTGTCCACTGCTCCCCTCATAAGTTCGGCAAAGCTTTCTATTGTCATCTTCTGTTTAATTAGGTCCTATCTATTTACACGGCCCCCTTCCTGATGCATGAATACAGGGCGGTTCACAGCATTTTCGCATGGCACGAACAGAAGCTAATACTTATTCAAGGACTCACTTGTTAGTACTAGGCTATACAACTATAATAAACCGTGGGACAGACCGTGTTTGCCAAAATGATATCCCCTCCTTTTAGTGAACCCGATGCTTTATTACTGTGTTCACAGGGGCCCTTAACAGGGCCCTATCCCGAGCAATACCCTACAGAACTTGGCAGAAATCTGCTAACATCCTTCTGTATGGAGACGAAAACTCTGAAATAATGCAATTGCGCTTTAACATAGCATCGAACTGTCAAGCGTCGACATGTTGTAGGAACGTAAGGCATGTAGTAGGTAATGAGCTCAGTATATCGTGTCTAATTTGCGAGTAACGGCGTCATTTTGATGTGGCATATTATATGACGGAGACGATTTTCAATTGACTATTTGTGTGAGTATTCGTGGCAGATGGCGTTAAACTTCGACCTCCACGTATCGCTCAACAACATGTAGGAATATAAAGGAATACGGGAGGCCCTGCCATAGCTCAAGCGGTTAGTGGCTGACTGTACATCGCGGTGGCGCGGGTTCGATCCCGGGTCTGGTCAAGTGGGATTTG
>NW_019769081.1:0-751 GCF_002891405.2 Cryptotermes secundus | reverse complement strand
ATCTGGGGTGTGACACCGTGCAACATTTTGGAGGAATGTGGTTCCATCATTTTCAGGGTAGAAAAAGATGGGCATGAAAAAAAAGGTAAGGCCAAAGGGAAAGGGATGCCAGAGGCTGGGGCTCTGAGTGACCCCACAGAAGGACTGTACATAAAAACAGTTCTTTACTCACTGTCTACAGCTTACAGAATAGTTTTGTGTAATGCAGACTGGCTTATGGAACTATTCTTTCTCAATTAGCATGCAATTTCAGCTTTTCCTCAGTGCTGGCAACGATGTTCAATTTGCAGCTGCATCTTAGAATGCCCCAGTAAAAAACATGGTGGCAGTGGAACCTCTCTTTAATATCACGTATTCATTTTTCTTTTCAGAAATGATCCCAGCCCCAGTATACCAATTCCTGTTCCCATAAAACTCAACCCAAGTGGTAGGATGGGTCCACTGACCCCCTCACTACATCACTCAGAACCATTCCCTCTCCCACTCACTTTGCCCTTTGTAGACAGGGCCCTTTAAAGGATCAATATTCTTCACTACATTTTTCTTGCTCCTACAGGTTAGTTCTAAGCACTGGTTTTAGCCTACCTTTCCACTTACAGCCATACCAATTTTTCACACATGGTGTATTCTTCTGCCTTGAAGACAGAGGCAGCACCTTCCTTTCCAACTTCCTTAATTATCACCCATACTACACAGGATCACATCCTTCATTATCACCCATACTACATAGGATCATCCCTTAATTATCACC
>NW_019769080.1:0-751 GCF_002891405.2 Cryptotermes secundus | reverse complement strand
GTCTTTATACTGTACAGTTTAGAAAAGCGCCTTCAAGTGTCGTGGAAGCCCTGTTCAAACGACGTGACCCACATGTATGTTTCTCACGTAGATTAGTTCTTAGTAATAATTACTGACACAAATTATAATCAGAATCAGCTCACGAATGTCCCTGACACACGGACACAACTGCCTTATGAGATGCTCTTTCATACTCCACGCTGCAACGTTCCCAGGGTCGTTCTCTGTATAGATGAAACCTGAACACTTTGTTTTTGATGTATTCGTGTAGCTGCCTTTCGCCTGGACTGTTTTATCTCCAAACTGGAAGCGATCTGAAAACGCTGCACGCTCCACTTTGGTAGAAGTACAAACAAGTAACATTATGCCAACCTAAAAAGCCCCTTATCATGTTACTGAATTCAAGTCGGACCTAACAGAAATGATCCATAATACCAACCTATTCATCTGATATAGCATAAAAATATTTACGTTACTGTTTATACCGTCACGTGTTATTGGTTACATACTCGTAACTACAGATAACTGTAACAGTTTCACGTATGTGCATAATCACTGCTGCAAAATAATGTCTTCACTGGTCGTTGCCCGGTAACGGTTCTCTACAATGTGTTCTTCTGCTTACGTTGTTGCAGGCCTTCTCACAGCTAACTCATGGCCTAACTGCCTGGCTTCAGAGAGTCAGAGTTACTTCACGACTGACGGCTTACCGCTAATCAGTTCGTCTTGGCGCCAAGCCCCTTGAGGATCG
>NW_019769079.1:0-751 GCF_002891405.2 Cryptotermes secundus | reverse complement strand
CATTCTTCTCTTTAAAGCGTCGCGACGCGCTTGGTTAACGATGACGGCACAGCGGTTGCGAACTAGTGGCTTAGCCTGCTTGAGTGTACTTGACAATATTGCCAGCAATAACACGTGCTATAAAGGGAGAGCTTTACCGCGCAGCAGAATGTAAATATACCGCACTGCAGGAAGCAATATGCCACAGTGGAGGCAATGAACACGCTTTCTCATGTGCTTCCCACATTAATCCCCTGGCGCCAGCTTTCAGCTCTAAGAAACACATCTAGAAAATTGGCCGTTCAAATCTTAGAAACAGCAGCAGTTCATTTACAGAATTCAGGTTGAAAGAAAGATCAGAGATCCGAACCTGAATATGATATATTATTCCGTTCTTTTCTAAGCAATAATTGCTTAAACATCCACAAATCTACAGTAAACATAACCAATAACGAGAGAAACAACATAAAACCAAAATACTAACAAACGGAAATGACACCACCGTCCCCTCCTGTCTTAACCTATGCCTGCTCAGTAGATCACTTAAAATTGCTAGCTAATCCCCCACTCCACTATCAACAGCACTTTCCTATTTTGATAAATTATTTACTGATTAACAGCGAAGGCTTTAGAAAATTCAGTCACGCAATCAATGCGTAATGTTGATTCTTAATATATCATATACGTGTATTTTCGATATGCCAACATCGATGTCTCGATTAAATCAGATAACTACTGTAGAACGTAGCCGAAATACGTACGACCCCAACGA
>NW_019769078.1:0-748 GCF_002891405.2 Cryptotermes secundus | reverse complement strand
CGACCTTCCGGCTTGTAGCATAGTGCCTCAACCAACTACGCCATCGCGTTACATAGGTGAGGAGAGAAAGAATAAACCTGTAGCTGATGCTATATCAACTGATGGGTTTGCCTAGTGTGGGATGGGAGAACATTGACATGATTATGAGAGTCAGGACAGAGAGAGAGACAGTATCTTGATATCTGAAGTTGATATCCAAAAATTTCGCCGGAAGTTTTCAGGTTCAGCTTTGGGAAATAGGCAACGAGATCTGTAGGAGTTGGAACCTTTCGTGAAGAGAATAATACTCTTCCTTCCGCGGGGACACGAAGCACTGCCCTGAGTCTACAGTCCGTTTGCCTACAGACTGAGTTATCAAGAATTCATTCGGAGAGCAAATACATAACAAATCCATAGCGTTGGATGTTGCTTGTTAAACTAATTTCGCTCAGCTCGTCGGGATATTCGTTTCCTTCTATGGGACCTGAAAGTTCATTGCTGTATTTACAAGAACCAGGTCAACCCCTTCCACACCCTCACACCTTACTTCTCTAAGGTAAAAATGGAGGTGAAATTGCCTCTGTGACTAAGTATCAAATCTATATAGGAGTAGGGAGACGTGGAGATGAATCGCCTTGAGTTCTTAACATTCAGCTATATAGGCTATAAAGACGGTGGTCAGGCAGATCCTCCCGTCTCGTCATTCCCTATGCAAGTGTAAGCGTGCCGATACTTTTTGGCCGGTGTCCTTCACTGTCAGCGCATGAGA
>NW_019769077.1:0-751 GCF_002891405.2 Cryptotermes secundus | reverse complement strand
TCTTCGGTTCAAATATTCTCCTCAACACCCTTAGTCTATGTTCCAGACACTTGAATTTTGGACAAAATTGTAAACTGAAGGAAAGAAGCAAGCATATAAAATGTAAACAGCAAAACCTAGCCGCAAGTTTTAAGTGAAGTATTTTTCTAACCTGAATAATTTAGGGCCATTAGTAACAACTGCGCTAAGTGGTAGGGACGTAAGTTCGCAAGCCGGGACTCGAACTCAGACCTCTCGGCTGTCGAACCTGTAGCCAGTCGCTATAACGAATGTGCTATCCCAGCTTCTACATATTAGTATGGGTTGTAGAAAATGAAAGGTACGATTTTCAGAAAGGAGGAGCTTTAAGGGCTTAATTCCCATACCAAATTTCATAAATATTTATCAACTGGTTCAAAAGCTGAAATACGCCATTCACAGAGACAATAGTTTGTGTTTCCACTGTTTACTAAAATAGGCCCAATCAGAGATAATAATGTGACATTAACAACTGTTCATTTTTTAGTTAAATATTTTATGTTATACAGAATGTCCCAGGAGGAAAAGTCAATATCCTGGGAGGTCACATTATCGGTCATTCTAAGCAAAAAACTATATACATATGCACACGTGTCCTATTCCAAACGATTTCCGAGATACAGATATTTTACTGTACGGTTCCAAAATTGTTGATCTGAAAAAGATATTACATACTGTTTTTAATATGTACTTACTCATGGAGCTGAGTCCTTCTGGAGGAGCCGCCAATTCT
>NW_019769076.1:0-750 GCF_002891405.2 Cryptotermes secundus | reverse complement strand
GCGAGTAGAAAATGGTTGCGGAACACTGGTCTAGCATGTGCTAGAAATACAAGATAAAGCATGAAAATTAAAGCATGACATTATTTTCCTTGTCAAATCACTGTCAATAATTCTAGTTCAAAGCAGGCTTGTTGAATCTATTCCTAAATTAAATCTTATCTGAAGGTGATTCAGCACTGGAATGTCAGCTGACATAGTCGAGCAGATCCACTCGAAAGTATCTGTTTAATATTTGTAAATATTTTGTGTGTTTTCTGTTTCATATACTTGGGGTTTCTTTAATGAAAATATCTTACATTTCATATATCCACGTAAAATGATGCTTGCTAAGGTGGTTCTTTTGTTTTATTCCCTGACTCAGTTCTTTTGTCAAGCTGCTTCATCTACCTGTAGACATTTCAATGCACTATCATCATTGTCATCACTGTCGTCTGATTTGTTCCTATGATTATTCATTAATGCAGCAACAATTTTACTCGTAATTAGTTGAACCAAACTGGAACATCTTCATCGGTGTTTACACACTTGGCTACAGTCTCTTCATCTAGCAAGTTGGCTTCTTTGCATGACAGACTTGTTGCATATGACAGTAAGTCCTTCATTAATTCTTCCTGTTCATAGACATGAAAGCCACAAAAGTCAGGTACACCATCTTCACAATCTAGAGGGAAGGTAGATGGCCATTATTTATGTCACGCATTTAACATAATATTCCTGAGTACTGTGTCCCAGGCCTTTGTCATACTCCAA
>NW_019769075.1:0-750 GCF_002891405.2 Cryptotermes secundus | reverse complement strand
AAAAAAAAATAACGAGTTGAATTCGAGATACGCGTGGAAATGCATGTCGGTCTTCGCGTAAAGTGTCCGTTATTTTTTAGTTTCACCTAAATTAGAACGTGTAGACAGAGTTTAGTGGAATTCCCCAGTGTAATATTTAATGAAAATTCATTCAGCGGTTTTGTCATCCATAGAGACGGGTAGATAGATGGACGGAACAATTTTAGTAGGCATTCTGAAACGTTGCAATTTCGACTCTTAAGACATTTGTAATAAAATGCAGTGCTTTCAGATTACGGATGGAGTGGACGGTCTCTGAATATGCAGGGTAGTTTAGACGACTATGGGGTCGCGTACGGCCGAGTAAGAGTAGATTTCAGACCTGGGAGTTAGTGATGTGCAACAACTACTCACTCACCTTGTACAGTTGGCATATTACGAAATGTCATATGTATTTTTGTGGGGAGGCAGTGAACATTCCGGTTCGGTGAAGGAGAGTAATTTCTCGACCATCCGGGCAGCATGTATTACTTTCTCGTAGTTACCTGCTCCATGGAGTTAGTACATTTAACGTAATAGAAGGAAAGTCATCATAATACATTCCTCCGTTTCGAATCAGCTGTGTCAACACCAAACTTATATGTTGTATGCTAAGTAAAGGTAAAAGAGGTAAAGTTGTCCCTGTGCTTAATTAGTTGAACACTATTCCAAGATGACATACGGGGGAGTGGAGGTATAGCTCCACCTTTCTGGGCCTCAGCACTAGATGGA
>NW_019769074.1:0-750 GCF_002891405.2 Cryptotermes secundus | reverse complement strand
CTCCATCTTCAGGGTAGAAGGAAAAATAAAAAATCCGCAAGCGAAAAGCCCGTGAGAACCGGTACAAGCCATCTGCTTGTACGTACCGATACGTATATAATTTAAAGCACTGAATTATTTGGCATAATTCAATTTCAATCAGATTTACTTATTTGTGTTTCGTTTCAAGAAAGGCATTCTGTAATTTCACCCTTAAACTAACTATCTTACTAACTGTAGGGAGTAAAGTCCTCTTTTCGAAGCTGAAATCGCTGAGCTAATCAAGGAATTCATCATTCCTTCCTCTCCGAAGATTCATTTTATTATCGCAAGAACCAAGAAATGGTTCCAGTGAGCCTAATCTAATCCCTCATATTACGTCTCTTTGAGATACATTTTCGTGTTGCCCAACCTTCCACATCCAAAGTGGTCTCTCCTCTTCTGGTTCTTCTGCCAAATTTTTGTACGTATTTCTTATCCATTCCATGTTTGTTACACGTTCCAGCCTGTTTCATCTTCCTTGATTTAATCAACGTTAATAATATTTCATTACGAGCTCCTAATAATGCATTTTTCTCCACTGTTACCTTCCCCTCCCGCATATAATTCTGTAGCTCTCTCGTATATCGCCACTTGCTCCGAATTCCCCGTGTGATATTTTTAAACGTACTCGCATTATGGCCGCGCCATATCTCAAGCGGTTAGTCGCTAGCTTTCCAAAGCCGCGGCCCGGGTTCGAGCCCGGGTCTGGTCAAGTGACATTTGTGGTGG
>NW_019769073.1:0-750 GCF_002891405.2 Cryptotermes secundus | reverse complement strand
CCATTCTTCTAGATTTGATTGACCTAACAGTACTAGGCAAACAATACAAATTGTGAGATTCCTCGTTATGTGATTTTCATATTTTCAGACCCTCATTAGTTAACAATTTGTTTTCATGCACACGCAATCTCTTGTTTTGCAGTCATTCTTCTAGAATCGCTGACAGTTCTTGAAGGGTGCAAAATATTGCCGCGTGTTGGCTGTGTGACGTTGTTGCATTTCTGTGGTAACCTACTTCCGAGAAACCAGTTATCATGTGCCTCATAGGTAACGCGACGAATAACTTTACGTACTCGTAGGTCTCGGATTTAGCGAATAATTATTGAACACACTCTTTTACTCACTCAAGTACAATTATTATCACTTCTACTGCTTCTGCGATTCCATTCACTCGATGAATGCTAGACTTCAACTGACTCCGGCTTCTCCAAGCGTCAAAGTCAGCCCCCTTATATAGGCCTTATGCGGACAGAATACCAGACACCGTTTCCAACAGCTCGGTTTTCCCGTTTTCACACAACGCTTCCAACAATTAATTGTAACCGTGGAGACTCACTGTTAGGAAAACAATATTGCACTGCTTCTGCTGTCTAGGACGGGATGCATTCCGATTGTAGCGTTGTAGCGGGAACATAGATCGTTGCCTAGGAAATGACTGTTTGGATATGCGTTCTTCAGCACGTTACAAAATGATGTGCATCATACTATGCCTGACAGGAACTGATCTTATCTTCTTATCTTCTATCTTCT
>NW_019769072.1:0-750 GCF_002891405.2 Cryptotermes secundus | reverse complement strand
TTCTGGTGATTTCACTAATAACTTTTAAATGTGTTTTTGTGGGGAACCATAAGAAAGGGCGCTTCCTTTCTAAATGGTAACTGAATTTATGTAATGTTTATTTCTCCATTTGTTAAAATTTACATTTGCCGATATTTCGTTTGCTACTCTGCAAGTAAAACTTTTATATTTCTTCTTAAAGTTCCTTCATCTTTTTCACTTCTTTTTATTTTAAACCCATTTTACGTTTGATGCGCCTCATTTGTTTTTATCTCTTTATGGCCATTTCTGAGCATGTGGCGCCTCGTCTCCCCACGGCAGACGAGAACCTTAACCGCTTACTACGCAGTTCCTCTTCCTTCATTTGTCTTCCCTTGTGTCTGTAAAAAGAAACTAATTTATTTCCTTTTGCAGTTTTCACGTGGCATTGTTCTTCGCTGTGGTTAGTATTTCTTTCTCAATTCCTTTTTCTTCTTCTCCCCTTTCATCCCCTTTATGCTAGACACATTCTTAGCTTATTTCGATCCAATTAAGCTGTTTCCTATTTTTGAAATTTCTCACTTAACGGCCATGGAAGGGTATTGACTTTTAGCATCGTTTTCTTCTTCAGTCACTTATGAAGATTACAGACACGTCTTCTTATTTGTTTCTTTACCTAAACTAAGTTTCAATAAGTTGATACCATTAACTTGACCGCCTCTGTGGTCTAGTAACCAGAATTCCTGCCTATAGATCCAGAGGTCCCGGGTTCGATTCCCAGCGCTACCAGAT
>NW_019769071.1:0-750 GCF_002891405.2 Cryptotermes secundus | reverse complement strand
CCCTATGGGCCTCCACGGTCTGTTACAGGGATAGCTTCACCTTTTTTATCATTGTTGTATATTAATTCTGTTATCAATTGCAATGGGACGCTAAAATACAAGAAAATGAAGACATATTATTATGGAGTATTTGGAACCAATTAGAAGAGGACAAAGTAACACAGCCTGTAAGACAATGATCCAAACAAAACTGTATTCCAGTTTGAAATGTTAGTGTCCCGGAAATCAAGTCGCTGTTTAAATGACAAACAAATTTACCGTGAAATGAACCACGATTTCTCGGCTTAAGAGGTTGTAGCTCGTCCCTTTACCGACCGAGCTATTCAGGCTCCTTGAAGGTGTATGGGGAAGTCAAGATATAACTCCACGAGTTCTTAACATCGGCACTACATGGAAATGAATGGAACGATGTGGCGGCTAGAGAGAAGCGTGAATCTGCATTTATTTTACCAATACGTGGTAAATGTAACACATGTTTGTCTTCCACTTTTTACATCTGCGCCTCTAATTAATTCATTGTTACTTTAAGGCAGAGGCAAACTATTACTACCACGTTCTAACTGTAAAGGCAAAGCTCTCGCTCTGTTGAGTCAGACGCCACACCATGAAGACGCATGGAAATGTTACGTATAGTCTCAAAATCAGCATTAGTTGCGGGTGAGTGGTCAGCTTCACGCTTCGGCCGCTTTACAACCAGTAAAAGAACCGCCTTAACCCATTGGATAAGAGGTAAAGTGCGTCCCATAGCTG
>NW_019769070.1:0-750 GCF_002891405.2 Cryptotermes secundus | reverse complement strand
ATCTTGGACACAGTGTCCGCCATAACCGTATTTTATCTTCTTGTAATTACGCTAGTCTTTACACAATACACACAAGCACTAATAACATGCAAATGGTCGAAGCCTCTAATTCCAATACAGAACAGAGGGCTACAAACCAGAGATAATCCACAAAGGAAATATTATCAGTCGGAAGACCGAGGGAATTATGGAAGCCTGAATAAAGTCGTCTTGAAAACTAATTATCGTAATTCCGAGAAGCTAATTGTTGGTCTCCGGGAAAGAGATTAAACTTTAACGTAGTTTAACAAAGAGAGGAATTAGTGATTACAGTTAACTAGAATGACGCTCATAGCAATTATTTTACTATCTCAGTAATAAAAGTGCCTCCTACTTCATTAGTTAGCAAGCCCGCTACTTTATATTTTCTCGAGGAAGACAATTCAACTGGTTGCTTCCTAAACAGTACAACCGTTGGTCTAGCGGCAACGCTTTGGACTTATAGTCGGCATGTGCTCAGTTCGAATCCCAGCCGGAACACTGGCTATCTTCACTAAGGTCTTCATGTTCATCCTCACTTCCTCCAGACAAATGTCGGGATAATACTTATTTTAGGCCACGACCACTTCCTTCCAAATTTATTCGAATTTATTATTCACCAGTTTTCCCATCAATCGACGTTGAATTGTCTACATTCTGAAAGAGTCGTAAAAAGCCCATAGAAAGCAACCTTCATGCTGACTCCTGTGGTTAGTCAGAATTAAATATGGG
>NW_019769069.1:0-750 GCF_002891405.2 Cryptotermes secundus | reverse complement strand
CTTCTTTTAAACAAATTTCTAATCACATCATTGATAGCAGTATCAATAATCAGTAAATTTTCATTTATTTCCGAACTACATATCATGGAATCGATTTAATGATCTGAGATAATTCAGCGAATTAGGCTTTTACTGTGGACCATTGATTATGTAGATTCTGCTCTTCGGTCTTTGCAGGTGTCGGTGCGGCCAGTGTTGCCAACGATTCAGAGATAAATACTGCTTTTACCTTCACGGTCAAAGTGTATAGGG
Source organism: Cryptotermes secundus (assembly GCF_002891405.2). Lineage (NCBI taxonomy): Eukaryota > Metazoa > Arthropoda > Insecta > Blattodea > Kalotermitidae > Cryptotermes > Cryptotermes secundus. The sequence goes on along the minus strand of NW_019769069.1, from coordinate 498 downwards.
TGAGTGTTTACGTGTATATATAAGTTCCTGTCCAACAGGTCCGCAGGGGAATGTTGCGGACTAGAACCAAGTCTGGGCCAATAGGGACTTCTATTAAAATGACTGTCTTATAACCCTGTCCAGTGTAACCACTGATCCGGGGAGACACTACCAATTAGAACGTATATACGCGTGATGGTTCATTTCCCTACTCACTCGGGTTGTGAGGACGAAGTCAGCTAGTAACTCCGAAACGTTCGGGAAAATGTCCACCCCCACATAGTCCACAGACCTAAGAGCAGAATCAACATAAATTCAGCGAGATTTACGAAATTGGGTGATAGAAATTCTATTCCTTCACAGGTAGATATTATTTTCTTCACCGTGATTCCGTACAGATTCTCGGTCCCACAGTGTCTTGAATCAAATGAGTATCTGGGGTTCATCTCAGCACTGAACTTTGTCTATTGTCACGATTAAGAATTCATGGATTTATGCTGTAAGGTGTATTAGAGACTT
>NW_019769068.1:0-750 GCF_002891405.2 Cryptotermes secundus | reverse complement strand
TCCCTTAACGTCAGAGACCAAATTTTACACTCATACAGAACCACAGGTAAAGTTAAACTACGTCCAAATTTCAAACTGTGGTTATAGATTTGCAGGAAAGTTTTGAAGCGAAAAATGATTATCGAAAATAAAATATGCATTCGCATAAAGTGTTTCATTTGATATTTGTAACAAAACTTCATTTTCCTACTTGATGGTAACCATTTTTATAAAATAAATAAATTCATTAAAAAAAGTTATGAGAACTAATCGCTTACTTTCTATGATACGACACGAATGGCATAGAAAACACCTCCAGCAATTCTTCGTTGCCACGGGAACGTCTTTACCGGGTTGTTACCTGGAAACGATAGGGGGATACACAGACAGACCCAAAGACAAACGCGTCCATCAGTTCTCCTATTGTTACGAGTATTCGATGCCGCGGGAACATTTTTACCAAGTCGTTGTCTAGCAACGAAAGAGGGACACACTTTACCGAGCCTTTGCTTAGCAACTATAAGGGAGATACACATACAGACAAACAGACTTAAGGGAGAGATTCATGAAATACGTCGCTGAGAGAGGCCCAGATGCTGTGGTATACATACCAAGTTTCGTAAAGATTACTTCATGATTTTAAAAGTTAATAAGGGGGGTTCAGAGACACACAGACAGCATGGAGATCGCATTACCTTATTTTAGGAAAGTACGCTAAAAAGAAAGGTGTTCTTTTATTACAAACTTTAATTCTCTATTGTGCTACAAGCC
>NW_019769067.1:0-748 GCF_002891405.2 Cryptotermes secundus | reverse complement strand
GTGGGAAGCCAGCAACTAACCGCTTGAGCTATGGCGCGGCCATAGTCTCTCAATTACTTAAGAAATTAGTTGATAATGAATTAAAGAAGCGGGAGATATAGTCGTTGTGTCAGAAGCCATTTTGCTTTCATGCTAGGTCATTTTCACTGGTTGGCCCAGTGGCCTTGTTGATACTTGCCTCCGGAGATCAGCGTTCTACATATAGTTGCGTTTTACATTGGTATCATCTGGTGACTTGTTATTTCCGAAACCAGGTGGTCATTGTGCTTTAGAAGTCGTTTAAGTAGCGGATGTGACTCTGTGATCTTAAAAGTTTTTCAGGCTTTGCAAACATGAATGTTCATGATTGTTTCGCACCGAAAAGAAAATTACCTTTTCATAATGTAAAAGTTAGTAACCATGTTTTTTTAACTCCAGCATAATTAGATACGTTTTGAAGAATTTTAAGCAGTCGAATATTGTGGTAAAATGATAGGAGAGCTTGCATTTTTAGGTCATCGAGGTGCTTTAGTGTACTCATAAGATCAGTAGGAATCAGAGAATATCAGAGAAATCAAGTTTTTATCGGAAGTTTGACAAATCAAAGATAATGTGATACGGATTTCTGTAATAATGTTAGTAGATTTCATCAGCGAGGATTCGGTAAATAGAGTAAGCATAGTTCTCAAAGCCAATCGAAAAGAGAATTTAAATTGGAAAATTTAATTAAAATTGGAAAATTCTCTGCTTACTTTCACGCATTTAGAAA
>NW_019769066.1:0-750 GCF_002891405.2 Cryptotermes secundus | reverse complement strand
AATAATGTCCAGAAACATAATATTTGTACAAATGTACCCTCGTCACAAATTTTTGGATCTTATATAATTTGATAATTCAGTAGGTAAACGCGCGAGTGTACGAACGTGTGGAGAACAAGCGAACGGAAATCACTTGGTTCAGTATGGGATCCAATGAGGAGCTCCTGTGCTTACGATAATGAACCTTGGGATTCTATAAAGCACTAAGAATTTCTTGATCAGCTTAGCGACTACTAGCTTCTCCCAAAGACTCGTTTTAAATCAGTTCGTTGGTGTTATTTATTATTTCTTTCTTTCTCCTATGCAACATTCGTAAACATTATGATAATTCAAACGTAAATCAACCCCATAAAAAAGAAGAAAATGTAAGAATAATTATTCTTACATTTTCTTCTTTTTTATGGGGTTGATTTACGTTTGAATTATCATAATGTTTACGAATGTTGCATAGGAGAAAGAAAGAAATAATAAATAACACCAACGAACTGATTTAAAACGAGTCTTTGGGAGAAGCTAGTAGTCGCTAAGCTGATCAAGAAATTCTTAGTGCTTTATAGAATCCCAAGGTTCATTATCGTAAGCACAGGAGCTCCTCATTGGATCCCATACTGAACCAAGTGATTTCCGTTCGCTTGTTCTCCACACGTTCGTACACTCGCGCGTTTACCTACTGAATTATCAAATTATATAAGATCCAAAAATTTGTGACGAGGGTACATTTGTACAAATATTATGTTTCTGGACATTATT
>NW_019769065.1:0-749 GCF_002891405.2 Cryptotermes secundus | reverse complement strand
CGTAGAATTAACACTTGCCTACCTCAGCCAATAGTAGATTTTATCAGCAATAACTGAACATAGAGCTCAGTGAGCTATGTAAGTTCGTAACGAATGCATTTAGAAATCCTTTCCGTCGATTCTTTTGTCCTTCAATGACATTATATTTAAATAACGTCCAAAGAAAATCAATTAATGTTACTGCTAACAGCAAAGCACTTGTATTACCTACAGTTCCGAAGCAGTGTATGAGAAGTAGATTTATCTACTGTTCCATCCAAGGCTATTGCTACAGTTACAATGACCGTTTTCCGGATATACAGTATAGTGGGTAATGAGGAGTCATAGAGCATGGAATACAGTGAACCGCGTACTTCATGCAGAACGTGACAGTGACCACTATAAACTTTCATGGCAGACATTTATCATTTTAGTGGGAATGTACAAGGAAATGTCCAGTCTCGTTCAAATTAAAAACTCCATGGCGGTTCTCTCTCTCGCAGTCACAAGTTATACGAAGCCACTATACCCAATGGCATGAATCGGATGAAAACACAAGTGGAACAATAATCAACAGGCAAAACATGATCAGCACAAGATAGCTTACAGTACAGTCACGGAAACAAGTATAACAGTAAATCTGTGTGGCTCAGTGATTTCTGCGTCTACAAGTATACAAGGCATTAATTGGAAAAGTTTCCAACAGCCCAGACCGCCTCTGTGGACTAGTGGTCAGAGTTCCTGGCTACAGATTCAAAGGTCCCGGGTTC
>NW_019769064.1:0-750 GCF_002891405.2 Cryptotermes secundus | reverse complement strand
CTGATTGGGAATAACGGAAGATAACATCGTGATAGACGTGCCTTAGCTTAATTGCACGCCCACATCCTTTATATGATAAAGTGCGTATTTTTTACAACCGTGACCTAAAATTTTGAAAACTTTTAGGCTTTGATGAGTTGGAGGAGGTTGCAAGCGCACCAATATCGATGGCTGTTTGTGCCTAACATTTCAGGCGAGACCATCAGATGGGTATTTGTCTTTGCCCTTTGATGGATGAAGCATCGGAGACTATCACATTTTTCTGTCGCAGTCCCTTCCTCGTACGCGAAATTTTCCGTAGTGTGCAGTTCCTCTATAGGACATCTGAGATGGTGCTTAGCCTGTTCGAGATTCTACTCGTATATGGATCTAGGTGTTTTATGTATGGAAAATGTTTATTATGGACTTCTTACAAGTAGTAACGGGTAGCGACATTGCAAGAAACACTTTATTATATCCGCAAAGAAGCCTGCTCATTCTTGTTACAAACATCGGCCTGGTAATATCTAATGAAACACTAGATACCATTCCTGAGAACCATACTTAACTCTTCAATATACTTTTACAGCGAAATTCTCAGTTATTGATCGTTGAAGCAGGAGGCATGTGCAAATAATCCTCCCGTTTAAATAATTAAACAACATAATTGCATACGGCTGGGAGCCGGGATAGCTTTGTCGGTATAACGACTGGCTACGGCCTGGACGACCGATGGGTCGGAGTTCGAGTCCCGTTAGGATCAAGAATTTT
>NW_019769063.1:0-749 GCF_002891405.2 Cryptotermes secundus | reverse complement strand
GTGTAACCACTGTGTTTTCTTGGGTTTTCTTATGTGAAAACTTCAATTGTAGTGTATTTATATGACATATTTCACATCCGACAGTCACTATGACTAACTCTGAATCCAGAGAATGCAATGTAATGTAACATAATGTAACGTAATATGCTGAAGACCATGACTGGGGACACCATTCTGTGTGTGATGGTGATTTGTGAAGTGTAGTCACAAGTTGTTAAAGCATCAAATAAATCTAACTACCAATCCAAACCCCATCTATAGTCAGTCCATCACATGACAATATGTACGTACTATCCCAGCATCTGACTGCAGAGGCAGCCCAGCTGAGATTTTCACAACATACCAACTATATACAAGTCTAGAGCTTCACTCTGCACCAAACTGCTCAGTAACGCATGGTTTTGTTCTTTAAATAGGAGTTCATAAGACAGAGGTATCACTGTGTTCACACTTAAGAAAATATTAGACTATAGACTAGAGAAACTAATGGAAAGTTCATTATCTCAACAACTATCTTGCTACATTGTCATGGACTGTATTTATTTTCACCTTCTAGAATAGGATTTGCCTCAAGGATCTGCTGTTCAATCCAGGAATGTTTCCCACTTACGGCTGCCAAATAGCGTAGAATCAGTTTTGTGCTTTCCGTCTTTCCTGCACCACTCTCACCACTGTGAAATCCAGATTAATGAATATATTAAAATATAATCCAATATTGATAATTAACATTCAAAAGGGTAAAAATATTG
>NW_019769062.1:0-744 GCF_002891405.2 Cryptotermes secundus | reverse complement strand
TCGAAATCGCCACCTTCCGGCTTGTAGTGTAATGCCTCGAACTACGCTACCGCGTGCCACATCAGAATATCCTGTGTCTTACTGAATACCCACCACTGTTATCTCCAGGCGAGACAAATTTGAAACTGTCCGTTTCCTCGGAACAGCTCGAACCGCCCATGATCAAATGTTCACACGACTATAATTCCACTTTCGCATTGAGATAATGGGTTGGCTCGTGGGTGGCAGGCCACAACCCACAGACAAATATCGTGCCCTCACTAGCAACAGTGCAACGAGGTTAAATACGGGAACATTCAGTCATTTAAAGCTTCAATCGATATTATTACTGAAGTATCAAAATGTGTATATTTCCCATTGTGGTCCACACGCAACCGCTCATATGAGTATTGTTACAGGCGGAGAGAACAAGGCAACTCTCCATTGTTGATAGACTAAGGGCCGGAATTCCTATTCACAACAACCTCCAGGCTCGGACATTTTGTTAACAGGACGGGAAATCAATTTTTTCTGGCAATATGCCATAGGTTTAAAAATGAATCAGAAATTCCCTAACAATGTATGAGCATAATGACTGTGATCCTGAACTGTGTAATGTATAGACTTCTGTTTGATAACTTACACGCATGCATCTCTGAAGTACTGTGACAGCTGTTCGTTATGAATAAAATAGTACACAAAGTTCTTAGTAGAATTTTGGGCCGCGTTATAGCTCAAGCGGTTAGTCGCTGGCTTCCCACCGCG
>NW_019769061.1:0-749 GCF_002891405.2 Cryptotermes secundus | reverse complement strand
AACACCGCTTCCCAGTTCATTGGTGCGTGTTAGGCGTCTGTTGCCTAGCAACGGGCGTTGTTTACAGTGTCACTGCTTTGCAACGGGTCTACATGCTACAGTATGATGGGGAAACAAAATCACCAAGCCTGTGACTTCCCTAAGCACAGAGGGGTGACGTAGCCTCGTGCAAGTTTCAGACAGATAACAGTAAATGATATACGGTAACATTAGCAAGTGCACTCACGTTAGAACTGTTGCAGAAATGGCACTGGTTCCTGCGGTAAATTTGGGTCTACAGATTCTGAACATTAAAACTGTCTTCTGAAATGTGATGCCGTCTAGTCTGTTAGGATCACGGAAACCTGAAGCTGGGGGCGACAGTACACGACGTCACACCTCCGCCAGAAACTCGGTGTGCACCGTGTTCGCGCCTAGTTATGCGTATTTCATCACGAAATCACTTACCTGCTGTTTGCATACGCGTCTCGAATTTCAGCGCGAGCATTATCATGGACTTAAGATATGATGCAAGAACTTTTATGGAAATCTCCTATAGCCATACATTATTGTGTTTATTGTAAGTAAAGCCTGGAGTCCTCAGTTTCTGGGTTACTGTAGCGCACTGTCAGCAGCTGAGAACATAGACCTGTAGTGTGGGGTTGGCGGTATGCTTGGTGAATTGCAGGGGACCAGGGAACAATCACTATCGATGTTCTGTCCCGGGATTTACCTGCAGCGACTGAGGAAAGCCACGAAAACCCTCATTC
>NW_019769060.1:0-749 GCF_002891405.2 Cryptotermes secundus | reverse complement strand
AAAAAAATTCAGTCTGTCATGACCACAAATGTCATGACTTGTTCCATTTTTCATGAATACATGTTGGTGAAATTTGTTTTGTAATCTCAATTTGGAACTGTGTGATGAACATAATAAGATGAGGCCTGTGGTAGCAGCATAACATCATAGACATGGGAACTACAGATGGTATGGTTCCTATTCATATAGAGGGTTATTTTCAATATGAGTGTGGGGACTTAAACTTAGTTTTGTCAGGTTCGAAAATTAAACAGTTACAAGTTCACATACAGTTTATGTGCCATTACCATTTTACAGTTAAGCAGTCATGTGATGGTTGTTTCACAGCCATTTCTTACCAACTGAACATAAAAAATCTGCATGTATTCCAGTCATGATGTTTAGAACAATCCATAACTTAATACACATACTTCAAGTATTAGTGAGAACTAAACTGCTTCATATGTGGGTCCATTCCTTTAGTTTCATATGACTTCACAAGATTTTCCTCATGTGTATGCACATGCAGCAAATGATGCGCAGAATATGGATGGAACTTGCGAGGGTGTGTAGCTTGTAGTGGGTGGAACTTTCACTCAGAAATGAAGGTCCCTACTTAGCAGTTTGTGTCTAGCAGAAAGAGTTATGTAAGTCTAAGAAAATGTTTAGCTCCTCAGTACAGGTAATGCTAACAGTGATGAGAATGTTGAATTCTTTATTTTCATATCCATATGAAAACTGCTTCAAAGAAGAAGAAATATTGTCATGGC
>NW_019769059.1:0-749 GCF_002891405.2 Cryptotermes secundus | reverse complement strand
TGATTTCATAGTTGTCCAAACTATCCTCATTCTTGCATTTCTGTTGCAGTATTCCATGCATTTTCCTTGTCCCATGTACGCTTCATATTGTGGAAATAGAACTAATGTATTATTTTCGCTTGTCTTCGAAAATAAGATAAACTTTGTAAAGAATAAGCGGAATTTTTCTGGAAGAGGAGCATGATAAGAACTGTTACTACAATGGCAAAATAAATAACAATCTAGTATCAGCCTGTATTCCGTTTATTAATACACAATTATGGTACTTGTATCTTTGATTTCGGTTTGCAATTTAAAGACATCAAAATACATAATTTACACCTACGCATTCTCGAGTAAGTTTTGTCAAACAGATGTAAAGTGAAAAACGTCTGGCACCATTGTGACATAACTAGGTACGTATATTTAACCACACTTTATGAACTCCTCAGCTTACTCAGTTTCTAAGGTATGTGTAACTGAAACTCACAAGATTCTGCTTCCACATACTGGACAAAAGCAAATTTATCTGTGCCCAGCCGTCAGAGTATCGTGGCATATAGACCCGTTGCTAAGCGGAGACTCTGTAACAGCGACGGTTTCTGGGCAGCGGCTCGGTAAACAAGTTCCCGAGGCAACGAACACGCACACAACAGTAGAATTACTAACAGAAACGGGGTGTTTCTATATGGTCCTTGCTGAAAAGTTATAAGTAAGGGACAATGTCATTTGTTAGAAGCAGTTATGCATGGGAGGCTGTGAAGAGAGGA
>NW_019769058.1:0-746 GCF_002891405.2 Cryptotermes secundus | reverse complement strand
TTTTTTTTTTCTGTGGGGCTATATTATAGAAAATGCCTGCCGCTATACCCCATTCGGTCTGGATGAACTGAAAACCAATATGATCAGCATCACTGCCGACATTTCGCCCATGATGCTCCAGGCAGTGTCTGCGGAGACATTTCGTCGTGTTCGGATGTGTATGCAACATACTGGTGCGTACTTTCGGAACTTCTTGTTACAAGATCTAAACACGTTATTTTAAATACAGTTCTCTTTTAAAAAATCACTTAATTCTCACGCGACTTTCGCCCAAATTACCATAAACATCTAATACGTGACGTCGTTAACATTCTTAACATTGGGGTTTCGTTTGAGAAATTATTATGTTCTGGGCTGCAAGGTCGTGCAGCCTGCTATAAGTTCAGCTATGTTTCGGAAGAATCTACTGACTCCATCTTGAGGGTAGAAAAATAAGCGAAGCAAGAAAAGAGAAAGAAGCATGGGGAAGTGGGTTCCGACAGAAATATACGGTTTTACTCGTACATCCCAGAAGACAGACCGCACTCTTCACAGCTATTGTCGTGAGAACCTCAAATCCAACACGTTTTCCAGTAATCACGAAATTTCCATTCCTTTTGTAGCTGCAAATGTTGTTTCATCAGAAATTTTACAGTTACCTGAAGATGAACAATATTTGTCGAAACATTTAGCGTGCATACACCAGTGATGTAGAGATTTTAACATTTACTTACTTACTTACTCATGGAGCTGAGCCCTTCTGGAGG
>NW_019769057.1:0-749 GCF_002891405.2 Cryptotermes secundus | reverse complement strand
ACATTTTGCTGTTATTTTGAGAGCGAAACAATTAGTAAAAAAAGGCAAAGTTGTCCCTGCGCTTAACGACGCCATGAAGGCGTATGGGAAAGTGGATGTAGAGATCCACGTTTCCTTTACCTGGAAACTAGTTTGAGGTGAGTGGTGAGCTTTACACTCCAGCCGCTTTACTGCCAGGGAAAGAGCCCCCTGTACCCATTGGCTACGTGGGCCCCAGAACCGGTATGGACGACACGGAGAAGAGAAAATTGTTGCCCCTACCGGGACTCGAACTCTGACTCCTCGGTTGTCCTGCCCGTGGCCAGTCGCGAGGTACCATAACGCTGCCTTTTCTTGTTTCTAGCTACGTTCCTCTGGGTAACCATATTTCACGATGTTCAGGGTTGATGTGAAGTAGAAGCGACAAAACCCCGGCTCTGCTATGTGCCGATTCATCAAATGGCTCCAGGTGTTAACTCTGCACACACGAAACTTGTAATCACCGGCGCCAAATAATAGTAAAATTGGTAACGCACTTGTCTCCGGTGCCAGTAATTCGGCAGCCTTGGCGTGGACCAGCGGTTTGGGTCGGTAGGACAATGTTGCAAGCGGATGGAATGTCCTTGGTGCTGTAAGAATTCGTTCAGTTTCCTCGCATTTGGACGAACTTTTCTGAACGTAGTAACGGGCTAGGAGGACATGGGATCTGGAAGTAGCGAGGGAGTTGAAGCACAGAACGAGGCGCGTCATTATGTATGTAAAGAAAAGGT
>NW_019769056.1:0-749 GCF_002891405.2 Cryptotermes secundus | reverse complement strand
CTGGGGTTACATGAAGGACAAAGTGTTTGTGCCACCGCTACCTGCGAGCATATATGATTTGCACAGCAGAAATACTCCGACTGTGGAGACCGTCACACCAGAAATGCTGATCAAAGTGTGGCAAGAATTAGACTACCATGTGCCGGGTGACCAAGGGTGCACACATTGAATGCTTGTAGGATGTGTTATATACTCTTAGAATTACTCTTTCATTTCTGCCAGTTTTTGTAATTCTGTACAAACCAGTTAAGAATACTCGTATAATCAACTTCCAAACTGAGTCAATCGTTTTGGTACATGGTGTACTTAACGGAATTGTTAATGGGGACAAATCATGGGCGCATCACAACCAACCCAAACCAAAGTGTGTTTCAATGCAATCGAAACATCCCAGTTCGCCCTCCAACCAAAGGTTTAAGGTTATGCCATCAGCTGGGAAGTTTATGCTTACCGTGTTTTGGGATTCTCATGGAATACTGTTAGCCTATTCTCAGAAGCATGGTGAAAAAGTGAATTCTGTCTGAACTGTGAAGTTCTGTTGAAACTTCGTGATGCAATTCGCAGAACTGCCAGGCCAACTGGCAAGAGGAATACTGCTTCATCATGACAATGTCAGACAACATACAGCCCGAGCAACCCAGGAGAGAATTAGAAAACTACAGTGGGAAATTCTTGAACATCCACCTTACAGTCTGGACTTGGCCGCTAGTGACTTACATCTATATGATCCACTAAAACCCACCATGGTG
>NW_019769055.1:0-749 GCF_002891405.2 Cryptotermes secundus | reverse complement strand
ATGTAAACCTGATTATTACTTGGGCTCTATACGAATCGCACGATGCAGAATTGTTTCTAGTAAAGTGAATCAACCAATGTTGGTTATTTCCAAATTCCTCACAATAATCAGTGCTTTCTGGTCTAGTGCATCGCAGTTTCGGATACTGCGAACATTTTAATGGAATTGTTGGATTTCCAGTTGTAACGAATCCGTGTGGAAATACTGATGACAGATCTGCGTTCTTAGAAACAAGCACAGGACTTCCCATAGACCGGCAAAGTCGTTTCAGAAACTGATTTAACGATTATTTTCATATCACCGCAGGCGTGAGTGGCCTGGATTTCATTTCACATCGAGCTAATGAGGCCTGTTGATAGTTATAATTTGTAAACTGCGTGGTGACCGTGTAGTGCGTAAATTGGATTTCAAGAAAACCTTGATCGCATATTGCATAAAGTTCCGGATTGACAGGTGCTTTGCCTTGAATGAGGTAGGTTCATGGACGGTGAAAGTAGCTTCCAGACTGCAAGCGTTTCACTTTGGAGAAATTAATTATACGATCTAACTTCGTATGACGTGTGTTTGCACCGAACTTCGCAATACAGTGGTTAAAATTGCTGCTTCGTATTTCACATATCTTGGGCCCAGGGACCGGATTACCAGACTGAGGGCCATTCTGCACTAATACCGAGATAGTACCTTAAATTAGACCCAGAGTTCTTCCTTCCATGTCCCGTCCGTCTCAGTATTCATAATCATGATTCTGC
>NW_019769054.1:0-749 GCF_002891405.2 Cryptotermes secundus | reverse complement strand
AAGGGCCTACAAACGTCTCGACAACTTTTCCTTTGTACGACTTTGTCAATACATGGAATAAATAATTTTCTTACAAAGAAAAAGCCTCCTTATCGTGTTGTGTTACGCACTAGGACACACAATTTGGATGAGTTAAATCGACATTAAAAAAAGGGTACATGAAATTTCACTTCGAGGCCAAGAGGCACATGAAGTTTCACTCAGTGACCAAGAGGGGCCACCGACTGAAGAAAGAAGGTCCAGAAACTCTGACCTGATCTGAACTCCAAAAACAATTATTAGCTTGTGATTTGCGCGAATTGAAAGAACTTAAACGCTGAATTGACTTTGTTACAATTCTTCTTGCAAACACATTATCGTGCACCCTGTTGACGCGGATCCGGGTCCTTGCTTCAGCTGCACTTGGCCGATCCACATTTTGCGAACAGGTTTTCCGTTACGCCATGCCCCAAGGGAATTCAGAGTAAACGTCATCCTCAAGGTACATAATTCTGAGAGAAAGGGGATATGTGTATTTGTTGAGCACGGAATGCGCTGTGGATTTACGGGATAAACCAACACAGTGCGTCTTGAAACCTTCAATCAACACTTGCACACGGAACAAAGAGAAATATGAAATTAGTCTGTCCGCTTTGTCTTTCCAAGCACAAACATCTTGCTGCTAAAGAACGCATTTCTCTGCTACAGCCTCTTCACTTCTACAAGAACACAACCTGATAACAGAATTATCATCGACTCGGTAACTGGGC
>NW_019769053.1:0-746 GCF_002891405.2 Cryptotermes secundus | reverse complement strand
GACACAAAATAAGTACATCCACTCCCCCCATACGTCTTAATGCTGTAGTGTTTTATGAGTTAAGAACAGGGACAACTTTAACTTTTTACATTCACCTCCTTAAGATATGCCCAATATTCAACATGCAAACACAATTTGTTGTATAACAAACGAACACGACAACAACAGCATGCAATGCCTTTGTCTTGTGTTTCCTGATCCATTACTTGGCATAGGCGGTTTCTCCTCTGTACCTTTGTTTCATGTCAATTCATTTACGTTTCCAGCATTCACTTTTATACTTCCTTTGCATCACACACTCAAGAGAATTCGTTACAAATTCGGCTCTCGATAATGCACGCATTCTAAATCATAGGTCTTCGAGTTCTGGGCGAATGAAGTAACTTCTCTCTTCCCCATAGCGTCCAGACCAGCTCTGGGGCCCCCGAGGGTAAAATGGCAGGGGCATGAAGCCGACCACTCACCTCTAGCTACTACCATTGTCAAGAGTGGTGGAGCTATCCCTCCAGTCCCTCACATACCTTCATCGTGTAATGCTTAATTATATGATCAAGTATAGGGATAACGTTACATTTACCCCTGTTTTCGCCCGAGTACATATACGAGGATATTCTCACTTGTGACGTTATACACCACTGCTTAAATTGTCTTCATATTGCATGTTCTCTGGGTGCAGAAAATGCTGCATATATGAACCACTAGTTATTGGTAGTTACTATAGGATTCTGACGATGGTGTATAACACA
>NW_019769052.1:0-748 GCF_002891405.2 Cryptotermes secundus | reverse complement strand
GCTAATTTACTTTTAAAGAGGTAGGATGGAGGGTGCGATCTGGATGCTTGTAGCCTTGACAGAGGCCAATAGCAGGCCTTGTTAAGACAGTAATAAAATCTTCGGCTCCCAAGGAAGGCTGAGCAATCTTTTATTTCTCCTGAAAGAATCGTCCTCATATATAATTAGTTAGTTACAACTTTATGCCCACTGTCTGAAGAATATCTCATTTATTCGACCATTCTGGAATTGGTTTTGCGTTTTCTTCAGGTGATATGTCAGTACGTGGCTTTCACTCAGTTACAGTTGTAATTAGAATCAATTCTCGACATGTTGTTTGCATTAATCGTACCTCTGAAATATTTGAATATGTAGGTCTATACCGAGTTGAGCTACATTTGGCACAGAGCATAATGGTACCCATTGTGGTAAACACCTTTGTCACTACTTGTAATTTATTAACATACAATCATGAAATCATAATATAATTTTGCGGCTGTCAATTTCAGATTGACAGCACGCTGCGTTTCATTACATTCTGTAACCTACTGAGCGACAAGTTGATTTATAATCAACATTGCGTTAGTGTTTCTGTGTGAGTTCGTGTAGTACGTAGAAAATGACGATTTATTGAAAGATATTGACACCGGATTGGTAGTTATATTGCAAGGACAGTTCTTTTTGCTTATTGAAGTTGGATTTAATGAGCTGGCATAATTAATTGCATTTATCTGCTACATACGTGTGTGTGTGTTGGGGGGGGGGGGGG
>NW_019769051.1:0-748 GCF_002891405.2 Cryptotermes secundus | reverse complement strand
TGTTTAGTGTTCAATTGCAAAGATCCCAAATCAATAAGTTCAGTGTAAAATTATCCCCATTCATAGTTTTCCTCAGTTTAGTGTTCAAATCTGCTGCTTTGCAAAAAAAAAACCTTAAATAAGGGTTTCCCTATGGGTAAGTAGAGGTACAAATATAGCTTCACCATTCTTAACCTTAGCATTAGATAGACATGAGTGGTCAGCTTTATGCCTTGCCACTTTGACCCTGGGGAAACAGTCCCTGGTACCTACTGTATAGGAGGCTGACTGGGCCCCAAAAACGTCTCTACATTATAAAGAAATCTCTTGCTCCTGTCAGGAATTGAACTCTGACTCAGTGGCTAACATTCCCATAGCCGAGTCCCTATGACAACTGAGCTATCCTTGCTCCCATATAACCTACAACTTGAAAGGAAATTACATAAGATTTTTTGGACAATGAATAGTTCTTCCTTCTTGGATATAATGTGATGTAGTCTGTTGAAAACCAACTGACGTTTCAGAGGAATAAGTCACCTCCATCTCCAGGGTCAAAGAAACTAAACCAAACAAGAAACCAGCATGAAGCAGGTAGCACAGAGGGCTCTGCTCTCTGAGGTTCTGACACTGGTAAGTATTAAGTTATGGTCTTTTGAAATGTGATGCCATGCAGTCTGCTACGCAGGTACCAATGTCTTGAAGGAACCTGCTGCTTCTACGTTTAGACTCTCTGTGTTGGTATTTATCTGCCAGACTACACAGCATCACA
>NW_019769050.1:0-748 GCF_002891405.2 Cryptotermes secundus | reverse complement strand
AAATAGTGAAAAATAAAGAAAAAACAGGATTCAAGAACCTTCTCTTAACAAGCAGGTTTCATGAAAAACGACATAAGACGACAGAGAGACTGTTGCTGGCAGATCCACCTACCGGCCGAATTGTAACTACATGGAACCAGATAGTGCTGCGCTCTGTTGACGGAATATGTTCCCATAATATCACACGGAACCCCTAACGATTTTGTTGCGTATGTAGTAATGTTTAATGTTGCCATGGACGTAGAGCTTTACCCGAAGGCATGTGTGCACAAGGATCAGTCGTGAGCTCAATTTCATCTAGTTACAGCTGTAATATTATTTCGATTAAATCGTGGTTTCGGTATGTTTAGTGAAGGCGAGGCTGTGTTCCTTATAAGATGATTATGTTGGACGTTGTCCACCGTTATAGGCATATTAGAAGTATACAACGTTTCGAACACTAGATCTGCTTCCGTCATCAGATATAAAAGAGGGAATGTTTGGTTGGTTTGCCTGTGACGTTGTTGCTAAAAGAGAAAGCAAGACTTTACGAATGGACCAAAATTAGTTTAAATGGAGTTGCAAAGTTTTAGAAGAACTGGAATTCCGCCGAATACGTATGTGTGGCAGTAACCTTCCGGAATATAATAATCTCTTGTTCAGGAGGTGGTCGGTTCGAATTCCGGCCAGGATACTGGATTCCCTCACTATTTTTTCGTCATTTTCTTCAGTCCCTTGAGGTAAATAATATTGGATTAGGCCACGATCG
>NW_019769049.1:0-748 GCF_002891405.2 Cryptotermes secundus | reverse complement strand
TACCTTCTTGATAGGAGGAGGGGGTGGGGCAAGGGTCGGCTTCTACCGCTTTCCGGAGTTATTAAGTCTTCAGGTTTCAGAACTTGCAGGCCTGCTGATGTGCTGCACACCTCGGCAGATCTTATCTGCAACGGCTGCAGTAGCCGAGATGTCATTAATTTAATAAACACGATAAATTTAATTTGTTAGAAACCACATTGGATAAACATGACCTTCAACATATTGTATAAAATGAACCGAAAGAAGTGTTTTTATGATGATATCGTGACGTCTTCCTGCAGACTCAGAGACGCTCTTCGACACCCGAGGAACCTACGGAAGATGAAGAAAATGAACACAGAAACCGGTGGCTTTCCTACCTTCAGCGCCAATGCTTCCAATTGCGCTGTGCTCCAGTGTTTAAATCCTGTTTATTATTCTCACAGGCGGTTCGGAGTGGGTACTGGTCCCAGATACTTCCCTTCAGACTCAGAGTGATCTGGAAGTTGCTCACAATCGCCATTTTATGGTCTCCCTACCCCGCCCTTGTTTCTATTCCTGGGGTGGGATGAGACTGAGTCCACTTGGTACGTAGGCCACTAGTCGGCCTTCTGTACCAGCTCCGGATATAGATGAGTGTGGAACGTAGAGTAGAATTAGAATTGGTAGAGGAAACCGAAGTACTAGAAGAAAACCTACCCCAGTGTCCCTCTGTCCACCGCAAATCCCACCATGACCTGACCTGGAATAAAATCCGGGACCCGAGGTG
>NW_019769048.1:0-748 GCF_002891405.2 Cryptotermes secundus | reverse complement strand
TATGTCAGTTCATAGCATTGAACGGTTTCCATATTTGATGCATACAAATAGACGCAGATATTGTTTAAAAAGGTATTTGTTTTACTTCGACTAAGTTTGTCGGGAACGATCCCTCCCTGAGTATGAACTGTCTGGGAGATTCGACAACGCTCTTACGTTTCCTTCTACTTTGTGCAACATACCGTATGGATTTCTTCACGGAGAGGCAGACGTGATAAATCATGGGTCTTCACGTGGCATCAGTCAACTGGAGTGTGTCCCAGGCTTCAATATGAAGAGGCAGGAACATGACGTCCACGGTAGTCGCGTCTTTAGATTCCACTACTGTAAGAGATCGGTCCAGAGGGAAATCGTACATTCTAACAGCCAATAATATCTGATGATGGATGGGCTGTACAAGTTCATTTCTTTAACCTAAGAGAGTCCCATTTCTATTCTTACCACGTGCTCTCTTCTTCACCTCTTAAAATCTTTGCTGGACATCGGGAAGATATTACAGCGGCATTTCTGGCAGAGCTGCGAAACAGAATTTATGTATAGAAATATACGTTTGCAGACACTCTAAACGGAAGCGGGTCTCAGCACTCTTCTAAAGTGATTCTTGTTTCGGATATGCATAATTCTCAACACGTATTCATATCGCATTCCGAGGAGAGCGTATGGATTATAAACTAGCGGCCCGCGAACTGCACTCGTCCGAGCATATTATTATTATTATTATTATTATAGCTCTACAGCCCTTGTTGAG
>NW_019769047.1:0-748 GCF_002891405.2 Cryptotermes secundus | reverse complement strand
ATTTCTCAGTCTCTTCAGGCAAATACTGGGATATCTGCTCCACTGGACTACCACGGCTTCCGTCCAGATACTTTCAAATATATCATTCACCAGTCATCCTACCATCGGAAGCGACGTTACCTAGTTACTGACAGAATTGTAAAATATTCCCAAACTCGAAAATGTGGCACGGGAGTTCCTGGGAGTAGAACATCCAAACACTATAATTTGGGGTGATATCGTATCGAACACAAATTCTATCAGTTAGGATGGTGTTCTGTCTGTCACAAACAAATCCTGGGAGTTAGGAAGGTATCCTAGCTGAACACAAGCAAAAACTGTATATTTGGAAATTATCCTAGCGAACAAAAGCAGACACTAGCAGTTAGGACGATATCCTATCAATGACTAGCAAAGACTGTAAATTAGGAAGGTATCCTAGCTGAACACAAGCGGTCTCGAGCTATCAGAGGCAGTAAGGGACTGGTTTCTCCGGAACCCAAGCAAATTGCAGCAAGAAGTACTGAACACTGGATAACTGCTCTCTCGAGAAATGCAGATCCACGTTAAAGAACTGAATTATCGCATATTTAATTGGGTGTGTCTGACTGAAAGCGAATACACATAAAATTTATTGTGATCTGCTCGTTAACCGAGTCCTTTGTAAACCAAATCCTTTGTTTGCTGTGCTGCTGAGTGCGGTGTGTTTTTGCTAGGATGCTGAACGCTGCCTCCTACATCATATTGCTACTCAACGTGAACAACATGT
>NW_019769046.1:0-748 GCF_002891405.2 Cryptotermes secundus | reverse complement strand
AGAATATAGTGAATGAAACACCCGTAAAGACAGTGATGTAGAATGTTCGAAGATGGGCGAATAACAGCTGATGGAACCAGGGTTTCATTTTTTAATGTTGAAACCAAAGATCAGTCAAAGCTGTGGATGCACACATATTCACTAAAGTTAAACTAAAAGGTAAAAAGGTTAAAGCTACGTTGTGTGCCTGCCAGAAAGCTGATGGTATCTGATTTCTGGGACAGAAGTGGAGTGCTGATGATGGAATTTATCCAACAGTGGACCACAATAACGTCAGAAGTGTATTACGAAACATTAAAAACAGCGGAATGCTGACATACTGTGTAGTGCTCCTCCATGACAATGCTCATCCACATACAGCAGCTCGCACTCGAGCACTACTGGAATATTTCAACTGGAAATTGTTTAACGACCCTACTTACAGCCCTGATCTCGCTCCTAGCGACTACAGGCTGTTTACCTACTTGAAGAACTGGCTAAGACCACAGCGCTTAAACAGTAATTAGGATTTGATGGAAGGTGTCAAAACGTTTGACTGATTCATCGCCCAACATTTCCTGTTGTATACAACTTAGTGCTGTGTTATAACTAACTCTGGATCTGGACATTTGTGGTGGCCTTTTCACGAGAGGAGAAAAATTAATAGCTCTTTATCGAGAACATTTTAAGCAGATTTCATATAATTAAACCCGGTTATAAAATTCATTTTAAAGCTAGGAACTCGTTGTTGAATCGGTTATTCATTAAT
>NW_019769045.1:0-747 GCF_002891405.2 Cryptotermes secundus | reverse complement strand
CACTTCCCCATACGTCTATATGGCGTAATTGTTAAATTAGTTACATACAAGGACAAACATGTAGAAAAGCCAAACCAAGGCCCTGATCTTGATATTAGTTGTATTGTGACGATTGTAATGAAGAAGTTGTATATTATAACACAACAGGATGCATTTAATGAAAATCTTAAGCCCATTTTTTTTTGTTCTAAAGTAAATAGGCTAGAAAATATTTAACTTGCCTACGCATACACAATAATATAAATGCTGTTACCTAGCAAAGGGAGTTACGTCTTTACTGCTGTTGCCAGCAATGGTCGTCAATTATTCCATGATTGCGTGTGTATTCGTTGCAGTGGTAACGTTTTTACCGAACCGTTACTTAAGAGCGTTTTGGGGGTTACACATGGAGACACAAAGACTGACGGGAGGTATTTATGAAATACGCAGTTGAGATGGGCTCAGGTGTCATGATACACATACAAAGTTTCAAAGAGATCGGTTCGGCCATGCTGAAGTTGATAAGAGGGGTGAAGATACACGGACACACAGAACATGGCGATCTCATAAGCCTACTTTTATTTTTTAAAATAAGGAAATTATGCTAAATATACCTGAATGACATAGGTACGTAAGTACTTTGTTAAGCTTAGATAAAGTGTGGTAAGATAGTCCACAGGGCCAGGAGAGGTCGCTAGGAAATCCATCGAATTCACAATCCTGCTATACGTAGCACATAAATCCGAATTATTGCATTTTTCTGGAAAC
>NW_019769044.1:0-747 GCF_002891405.2 Cryptotermes secundus | reverse complement strand
GACAATATATGCACAGGCAAAACACGCTTACACATGAGCTATATTGCATTTCATTGCTAGATTAAAAATTTACATTGCCTAAATATGGTACAATAGGGCGAAATATTTGCAGGACTAGAAATGGGTGCAATAGACCTTCTACCTTTTATTCCTTATTTACTTTGTGTTCTTTTGAAGAATAATGTCTACAGGTGAGATCGAACCCAAGACTGCTTCAGTGATTAGCTATATAATCCGCAATCTCCCAAAATACACTGTCAGAAAGCTGTGTTATTTGTTCCAAGCGCATGTTGCAAGGCACTGCGCATTGCTCGGTCTGTGTGTTCGTTCACCCGTGGTCACGTCTTTTACTTTGCGGTGGGCAGTTACTGTGACGACGGCTCGCAGTTATATATTCCTTTTATTCTCTTATGTTCATAACTAATGACTTTGTTCGCTGATCGAACGACTGAAATATTTCACTTAGCAGACCACCCCAGCCTGAGGAAAACGAGTGAAGACAGCAAAAGCATGATGTTTTCGGCCTTGTCTAATACTTTTAGAGTCACAGTCATGATTAGAGTATGCCGAAATATTAAAAGCTGCGATGATTACCATAAATTATGAGTTAATTACTTTATTTTCAACAAGTTATGATAATATAATATTTGTGTGACAGTACTGAAATACATTCTCAAAGAACGTCAAAAAATGATAAAAGTTATTCTTACAATATTATATTTAAGCATCCTGTTGCACTCCATACGA
>NW_019769043.1:0-747 GCF_002891405.2 Cryptotermes secundus | reverse complement strand
GTGGTTTGGCCTGGATTGATGCGGCCCAGGATATGGACCAGTGGAGGTCTTTTGCAAACACTGTAATGAACCTTTAGGTTCTATAAAATGTTGGGAAGTTCTTGAGTACCTGCACAACTGGCATCTTCTCAAGAAGGGCTCAGGTCCATGATATCAATTGGTTAGTTACTTAGTGTTATTTGTATATACCACCATGAATTTTGAGTGTCAAGGAACATTTCCAGTCTTCATTCAAAAACAGAACAAATGTCTCTGATATATGAACTAACCATTGGTCCATGTCCAGCTTTATTATCAAGTTTCATATCAGTGCCAAACCCTGACAACTCTTCCAGGTCATAACCTGCACAAAAATTTCCTCCAATGCCATGCAGTACTCCAACAACAGCTGAATCATCTTCTTCAAATTCCAATATTGCTTGGGACAGTTTAGCTGCTGTTGCCTGGTTTATGCAGTTCCTTTTATGTGGTTGATTTATACCAATTGTTGTAATAGAACCTAATTTCTCAACCAATATTTCATCTGTAATATAAAATTGAAGTGGTAATCTCTTTATTGTATGAATCCTGTTTTGTATCACTATTTGATATTAATATATGGTCATCAACGTAACAAATTCCAAATAAATAAACCAATATTACTGTATTAACATTTGTTTATTATCCTGTATCTGCTAAATGTTTTGATCCAGCTGGATCTTCAGGCAATTTTCATTATATATCACTTGTTATAGAATTGTGCTGTAA
>NW_019769042.1:0-746 GCF_002891405.2 Cryptotermes secundus | reverse complement strand
TAGTGTACCGTAATGTAATTATTTCCTACAAAACGCATCACAACACTTTACAATAAGTGTTCATATTGTTGCTAGCTGTCAACAATGTACTTATCAATCCTAGGCATTGGTAAACAAGCGCCATGATAATTTAAACTGACCTGGTCATTTTGTGATGTAGTTGCCTCTTCGTAATGCTGTTTTCAACTTTATACATGCAATACCTAACACTGAATGAGATGTATGTTTCAACCTGTACAGCTAACTATGAAGTGCCATGGTGTAATGTGATTTCCTAACCTGGCCATTGTGAAGTTATGGGCAATCATCAGTCATGACAGACAGAAACCAATGATGCTATTAAGCAGAATTATAGAAAAGACAGTCATTTAAAAATTATGTGAAAGCATAAGAATTAAAAAAAATGGTTATGCATAAAAAATCTAAAATATACTGACTTATGTCATTAGTGTCACTTTAAGTCACTGCAGCACAGCGAAATTAAGGTGATGCATCATGAAGAAAAATGCTCTGCACGGCTACAAGTTCTGAGAGGCCTGAACATGGAAACTTCAGAGAAGCGGCTATCAGAAGAATCGGGCACAATGGTCACACATACCAAGTCAAAGTCAAAGTTATGTTATGACTGTGGCCATGCCATAGCTCAAGCAGTTAGTCGTTGGCTTCCCACTGCAGCGGCCCCTGTTCAATCCCGGGTCTGATCAAGTGGGACTTGTGGTTGACAAAGTGGCGCTGGGGCAGGTTTT
>NW_019769041.1:0-747 GCF_002891405.2 Cryptotermes secundus | reverse complement strand
CCGGGGGGGGGGGGGGGGTATCCTGCATAGCGCAAATATGTTACAATATTATCATTACAGTATAACTGAAATAAAATAAGAAATACATCAAATTGATATATGTTTATAGTTTGGTGGGACAGGAGAAGTTGTGATGGGGAAGACATCATCGGAAGTTTCAGATACAGATACCTGTGTAGTCTTGTTATACTGGTGGGCAACAGTGATATACGTAATGTATTACTCTCAAATAGAATATAATTTTCTCTTTCAGATAAAAGTGTATAGGCATGGAACAGGAATCTAATTTTGAAGAGTGACTAATGATCAGCTGATGATGGAAGTGAGCCTGATGAAGATACTGCAGCAGGAGGTGACAACTATAATGTGAATGGAAACTGAATTATAACTGGATCAAGTACAATAAATATTTGAACACATTTAATAATCATGCTGCCTGCAACTTCTTTATGTGACTGTACAAGAGATGTATCTCTTTTTGGCCAATTTAAAACGGACATGATTTCAGGAACACAGTCAAAGATTACCAATCCCCTCTTACACATTTGTACATAATATCTGACAGTAAAACATAAAATGTGACTAATACTGATTGTATTTCAACTGCAATGGTT
The DNA here is from genome assembly GCF_002891405.2 of Cryptotermes secundus. NCBI lineage: Eukaryota > Metazoa > Arthropoda > Insecta > Blattodea > Kalotermitidae > Cryptotermes > Cryptotermes secundus. The sequence goes on along the minus strand of NW_019769041.1, from coordinate 133 downwards.
ATAAAATGCCAAATGAAACGGAATGATGACTGTGATCAGGTAAGGACTGGGAAGGCTGTGGAAATGATATGTTTCAAAGAATTACCCCCATGTAGTGCGAGAGAGAGGAGGAGATAGATGAGTGTATGCACTG
>NW_019769040.1:0-747 GCF_002891405.2 Cryptotermes secundus | reverse complement strand
GTGTTCACAAGAGCCCACCACTGGTCCCTATCCTGAGTCAGTTTAATCCAATCTATATAATTCTATCATATTTTCTAAGACCCATTTTAATATTATTCTTCCATTTAAGTCTGGGTTTTCCTAACGGTCTCTCTACTTCTGTCTTCCCCACCAGAATTCTGTGTGCACTCCTCTTCTATCGTTATATTATAAGAAACAAAATTATGAACGCAAGTCCAGCTACGGTGCGTTAGAAAATAAAAAAACAAACAGATTAGTGTATAGATAACTATTCAGAATCATATTCAAGAAATTCATGTTTCGAATATCAGTCCAGTTATTGGCTGTATTAGCACTTACTAGCTGACTGAGTGACTGACTAACGACCTAACTAACCAAGCAGCCTACACTCAACTGACCAACAAACAAACTAAGTAAGTACGTGACAATCTAGCTAACTAACTGACCGATTCATTGACTAATTACGTAGAGAAGGGTCTTTAAAATGCTGACAGTTACCCAACTGATCAAGAAATTTTCCCCTTTTTATGGACCCAAAATTTTGTTCCCTAGTCCGTAAGAGCCACCCACGAGATTAAAACCTACATCTTTAACATCCATTTTAATATTATTCTTCCATCTACGTTTCTAAGTTCTTAGTAGTCCCTTCTCTTCAGGTTTTCCAGGTAAAACTAAGCACTAGTGCGGGCTGTGTCCCGACCATGTTATCCTCCATGACTTGAGTACCGTAATAACATTTCATGTATA
>NW_019769039.1:0-747 GCF_002891405.2 Cryptotermes secundus | reverse complement strand
ATTTCCATTCATATTTTTATGAAAATTTTTCTTTTTAAAGTTTATTTCTATATAATACAATAATTTCGGGGTGACCAAAGAATCAGAGTAAGTATTTATATAGAACTGGATCTCCCCCCTTTTACTATTGGTGGGACGTAAATACTTAAGATATATTTATTGCCCTACTTGTCTTATAATACTTTTTTTCTGGTGAGCTGAAGGGGACGGGGAGAAGCTCGTAAATGGCAACCACAAATCGTAATTTTCGGGACTGATGCGACACTTTGCAGGGAGCGACTGGCTACTAATTGCCACAATTAGCGGTTAAGCTTTGCGAGCCATTAGACTATAAGCCACATGTAGGATGCCCTTCTGCTCTTTAGTTAAGAACGGTTCGGAATAATCCTCAGAGTATCGTAGCGTTAAGTAACTTGGGCTGTATGACAATTCGCTTTCATATCTGTTTGATGGTAGCCGGTTGGAATTCCATTTATATTATAGGAATGATTGTTAGTTTTGTACTTTAAAATGTAACTGACATCTTGCAGAAGACTTCTTCTTCAGAAGCTAATAGTCGCTCAGATAATCCAGTCGCACTCATTTTATTTAACCCCAAAATCCTTTGTTAGCCCCGCAAACAATACACCCTTGCTGCAGGACCATTATTTTTCTACTGTTTTGGACTCTTTCTATAATATTGTGGCGTGCCGCCAGGATTTGTTATATTTGTGAGTGTAAACAAATAATTGTCCAATAAACATTCGT
>NW_019769038.1:0-747 GCF_002891405.2 Cryptotermes secundus | reverse complement strand
TAGATCTCTAGCCTAATGGCACGCGCCACCCTTTAGCCTGTGGATTCCCTCGTGGTAAAGATGCCGGAGGTTGAATTGGCCTCTCACCCACATCTCCATGCTGCTGCAGTCAGCCCTACCGTTATGTGTTTACATCTCGTGTGCGAATTACGGGAGGATGTTGCCCGCCCACTACACCGCATGCTGGTGTGTCGGTTCGTTAGCGGAGAGGTGTGCTGGTGAGCCTTGCCAAGTGTTTTCTTTTCACCACTTGGCACTCAGCCTCCTTGTCAAAAAAAGGACGTTTTGTCGATGCTGCAGGGTTCGCATGGCGTGTTGCTCCTTCGATATTTTTCACATCTCATTTTTACTTTTACTTACCTTACCCTTTCTTCCACTGTTACCACCGAAAGCCACTGGCTGGTTTCCCTTCGTCACATCTTCAGAATCCGAAGTATCTCAGTCTTCTGGCCAAAGTCCGTCGTAGTCTTTCTCAGTTTCTTCACGGAAGTACAACTGAACGTGCTTACATTGCGATCTTTTGGTTTGTGACACCGGTAGTCTTGTGGGCGGATGTCAACGTATCGAATGAACATCCGCCCACAAAATGCACAGTGACAGAACCCAGAAAGCCACAATCTGAACAGTAACCGCCATGAAAACTTCAGAATTTATATCATTATATTTTTTTCTTCAGTTTTTAGATGCTCGTTTCGAATGGTGGTCATGGTACTTGATATCATGGCTAAGATTTTACTGTTTTTTTTT
>NW_019769037.1:0-746 GCF_002891405.2 Cryptotermes secundus | reverse complement strand
GCCTTCAAGGCATAGTGCTCAGTTAGTTAAGCACAGGGACAACTTTACCTTTTTACAAAGTACCAGATCTTATTCAGAGTTTTCGTGGTTGCTGGGGAATATGGCCGGTATTTTTCCCAATCTTTAGGATTCATAATCCAGATCTGCATAATTCTAAAATATGCCTACATGCTTTTTGTAGCTGATAGAGAACTGAAAAGTTATGGTCTAGTGGTTAGACTCCTGCTTTATAATCAGGCGTTCTCGAACTCGAACACAGCTACCCGAAAGATCTTGATACCTCCATCCAGTGCTGAGGACAAGAATGGTGGAGCTATACCACCACTCTCCCCATTCGTCTTCATGACATAGTGCTCCATTAATTAAACTCAGAGGCAACGTTACCTTTTACCTTTGATCTTGATCTCATGTTCTCTAGGCAAATTCTTCTTTTTGAATCACCAGCAATATTTAATTCGTAATCAGCTGAGTATAATCCAAGATTTCTGAGCGTGGTCCACATGGAACAGAGTCCTTGGGGCGCTGAATCACTCAGCTGGCTACTAAATTCTCCGTCCTTAGAAGAACATGAATATTTATTGCCATGCTCATAAGACCCTACCATTGGATCCTATTTTGAGCAAATTAATTCAACCAAATTCACACCTTCATATTATTCCTTTAATATTTCCCTTTTAATATTACCTTCCCATCTGTGCTTGGTCTTGTAAGTGATCTCTCCAGTTCAGACTTTCGGACTAAGAAGT
>NW_019769036.1:0-746 GCF_002891405.2 Cryptotermes secundus | reverse complement strand
GTTGAAAAACAATACTTTAGGGAAGAAATTGGGTATAAATGTTCAATTAATATTTTATTCATTTATGAAATAGTTCAGATCCATGTATGTGTAGTCTATTCCAATATTAGTTTCCTAATGCTGCTGCTGCTGCTGCTGCACACATGTGCAGAATGTCAAGTTGGCAACACCACAGCAACTCCTTATTGGTTCTTGCCAAATGTAAAGAGGTTTGAATCTGACCCTAGTTGCAAATATTTATTTATATAGTACAGTGTGGTCAAAATATAGTACCAACTGCTCTTGAGAGATGGCAGAAGCATCTGAATTCATTTATAAGTTCAGAAAAATACTGCAGAAATGCAGTTTATGTAATAGGTATACAAAATGAAATCAAGTCATCTCAACTTCAGCAAAGTACAACCACTGACTAAATTGAGTACACTTGGTCATGGCAACAGAAGATATTAGATACACATGCAGCTGTGAAGTTTTCACTGTTTGCAGGATGCTTTAGCTGTTCAGAAAAGTGCTCAGGAAAGACGACTGCAGCAGCATGGGACAGCAGCTAAGGTTCAGCTGTGGATTGATCAAGAGCTGGAAGTACTAGTGAGCACCATAGATGCTGAGAGGACACTGGAACAGTTAATGGAAGACAGAGCTGTTCTTCATGGACAGCTAGACCAGTTGAAGGTAATGTTACTTTATAACATGTCTCTTCCTTCACACAATCACCCTTAAATGTAAGACCCTATCTGATAAAGGAT
>NW_019769035.1:0-746 GCF_002891405.2 Cryptotermes secundus | reverse complement strand
TATGGGGGAGTGGATATATAGATCCACGTTTTCTTGACCTCTGTACCAGTTGAAGGTGAGTGGTCAACTTCATGGTCTGGCCACTTTACCCCCAGTGCCCATTGGATAGGAGGCTGGGTTTGCCCCAGAACTGGTCTGGAAGACATGGAGAAGAGAAAGTTCTTGACCTTACTGGGATTTGAACTCTGACCTCTCACTCCATTCCATAGCCAGTCACTATACTGACTGAGCTATCCCAGTTCCTTTGGAGACAGAGGTATGGAATGAAATGAAGATAGGTTTTAAAGAAATAGGACTTCAGAATGTGCATGGGATTCACAGTAGACGAGGATAGTAGTGTCCAGTGGTGTCCTGAGTCGATCATGGTAATAAAATTTAAACTTCCTTGGCAGAAATATCTTGAATAACTGAGGAACTATCAGTTTCTTAAGAAATTCTGTGCTCCAAGTAAGTTGCTTACTGTCTGTCTAGAGTAAATAATTTACTCAACCTTGAAACCATAGTGTTAATTGCCTTCCTAGCAATATTGTCATCACTAGTAACTTCAAATCATTTGAGCATTATACTTGATAGATAGTTCCGACATGCCATTCCAAGTGATCTGGATGTAATGAATTAATCTTTTGTGTTCCTGTTTTGGGACTGATAATTTCATATGTAGGATTTAAGGTTCTCATGGCAGTGATTATGAAAAGTTGTAGCTTCTGGGATATAACACTGTGTAGTCTGTTGAAAGTCAACTGACA
>NW_019769034.1:0-746 GCF_002891405.2 Cryptotermes secundus | reverse complement strand
ATTAGGCGCCGCAAGTTGGAAACAGAAAAGACCATCGACGTAAAACACCAGGAATTTAAGTACATTCTAAAGGGTGCTGACGATTTTGTATAACGTAACTACGTGGCCTGTAGTCCGCAAGCGAATTATACCGACCGAGTGTACAACACTCAGAACTATTGGGTTTTGGCGCTCTTTTCATCATCCTGTATTCTAGAAACTAGAAAGCACAACGTTTCAGAAACTAGATCTGTTTCCATCCTCAAGGGGAAGGGGGAAGACACCTACTCAGTTTGGTTTATAGAATACGGAATGATGGACAAAGTGCAAACACCCAGTAATTCTGTGTACCATGAATTTAGTAGCTAGAATGAGATGGAAACAGACGCTAGATGTGAAAAGACATTTCCTGTTCCGGTTAAGATAAAATTTACGAAATATAAAGCTAATTGCCGATCGAAATAAACAGTTTAAGACATCGCCGAAACGAAGAAGAAACATGACGTAATAAGGGATCAAGAATTTTGGGCACTCTGATATTAACTTGTTCCACATACAAATTTTTGTAGAGATACGAGGGAAGTTATTCATGGCAATGCACAGTACAAACGACAAGAGAAGATTGTATTTATTTACAGAAGGACAATGAACGAGTGACAGTTTCTAACACATGTTTATATATTATTCCAACATGTAACCTAATCACAATATCAGAAACGAGCTTGTTCAGCGTGGTTTGACGTGTATGTTTCGTCAGGTATTTAAAT
>NW_019769033.1:0-742 GCF_002891405.2 Cryptotermes secundus | reverse complement strand
CATGTAGTGTTGAAGTGTAGAATGTAAAAGTGTTGCAATTTTGATAGAAGAGAAACAATGAACACTAATTTGTTGTGAGAGATCACAGGAAGTCTCAGACCTGGAGATTTCCATCTACATTCCAAAGTCTTAGTTTGTTGATTTTACCCCAAGTAGACCTTAAGTTGCGAAAACAGTTGTTTGGATACATGAGAATATCTGTAAACAACAGACAAAACACAGTGTAACAGTTAAGGTTTTCAGACCATTGGATGTATTCTGTTTGACAGTGTACATTCAGTTCAGTTATTCATTTTCCTTAATAATCTTTAGTTTCCTAACTCTGATGAATCCTAATTTTGATTTTGTCATCTTTCACATCTGCACTAAAGTGTTGGGACATTAATTCGAGTCACTTGGACTTTACATCTTTGTTGTATTTTTCAGAGCTCTTCTAAGCAATAACCACCCAGACTACAACGTTCAGAACAGTGAAGGCTGAAGAACTGAGTCAGTGTTTGTTTCTCAAACTTGACCTCAGCACTAGCTGGTGGTGAGTGGTCAGCTTCACGTCACACCAGGTACACATTGGATAGGAGGTTGGTGAGCACCAGAGCTGGTCTGGACAACATGCAAAAGAAAAAATTACGAACATAGCATCCGAACCTCCCTGTGTGCGCTTCGTGATTTACTGCAGTCACACAATTAAGTGAGATGCGTCAGGTATTTTTTATTGCTAGTGGGGTGGGACTAAGTCCCTTGT
>NW_019769032.1:0-746 GCF_002891405.2 Cryptotermes secundus | reverse complement strand
TTTTTTTTAAACCTGCACGCATGCATACATGAAGAACACATATGTATGGTAGTAAATGCCCGGTTTGAAGATCATGAAGGGATGTTTAAAGCTGAATAACGGGTACGCAATGACACAGGTCATACGTATATAGAAATCCTTGTGTACTCTTTTCCACGAGAACTGCACTGTTCCCATTGTTACTAACGGTGCATACGAATTTGTGTACCTAATTGGGTTAGCCCTTACATGCACTTAGACTCGGTTCAACGGCCTTAAATTTGCAACAAACAGAAGTAAGAGGAGAAAATAAAATAAACAAAGGAAGGAACAAAAGAGGATAGAAACAGTGGTTGGAAGAGAACATCCTGTAGTAAAATGGGAAATAAATAACCAAAGAAAGTAGCCTGTAGTAATAATAATATTGTAAGTTAAAAAGAAATCTCTCTCCCAGGCGATTCTTTGTCGACCTTGATTAACGTTTAGAAAACAGCATCTCAGTCCCATGTGTTGAATTCCGACGACGTGAAATCCTAACAAAAACAAGAACTTCTGGGAAGAACTAATATCATACTTTCCTTTGATACGACACGACTCACATGGAAAACGACGCATCCAACAATTCTTCTGTTGCTTGTGTATTCGTTGCCGCGGTAACGTTCTTACCGAACCGTTGCCTAACAACGATAGTGGGATACACATTCAGACACACAGGCTGATTAGAGGGATTTATGAAGTACGCCGTTGAGATGGGTTCAAGGGCCATG
>NW_019769031.1:0-746 GCF_002891405.2 Cryptotermes secundus | reverse complement strand
CCGATCACAATGACCGCGCGGCCTAAGGCATATAGTATATTCGTCCGCTAGAACACTGGGAACGTGGGTTTGCATCCCACTCGATGCATGGGTGCTTGTGTTAGGTAACGGCCTTGCTACGGGCTGATCCCCCGTCCAAGGACTCCTAGATTACCCCCGAAGATACAGACCTAGCGGTACTCATTGGATAAGAGGCTGACATACCCTTAAATATGTTTGAGACAAAGTATAGGGTGATTCTAAACTACTGTTGGGGTTTTCGTGGTCTATATTTTAGAGGGAACTTAGAGGGAAATTGAATTCCACTTGGACATCTTCCGTGCAATGAAAGGCGCGCATATGGACGTTGTTTAGCATTTTGCAGTACTGATTCTATAAGTAATAAAATATTTTGAGTTACGCTTTCATATTCCATCAGCAGTTTTATTTTCTATTTTCCGGTTTGACAATTATAGGCCTTGGAAACCCCGACAATAATTTAGAGTCATCTTGCTTGTGCTGCAGAGCAACCAAACATTGCGCACAGTACCCCGGTACGGTATCCCCGTATCACTGCAGAGTTCGTGACACTTTGTGTCCTTGGAGGAGTTTACTTATTCAGTGACGACTGCGAAACGAAGAAGAACTCATTAATTACTTTATTGCTCATTTAATACAATTAGGAGCCCGGATAGCATGGTAGGTACAGCAATTGGTTACGGGCTGGATGACAGAGGGCCGAAGTTCGAGTCCCGGTAGGCCCACCC
>NW_019769030.1:0-746 GCF_002891405.2 Cryptotermes secundus | reverse complement strand
AAAAATAATTTCTTCAATGGGAACTAGAAATTCACTTTGCACCCTAATTACAAGTACTTATACTAATGCAAAAGAAGTATATCGTTCTGACTAATAACCTACTCACAAGAGTAATATACAGTCTACACACAAAAACAAACACCATATTTTCTGTCATACCAAATATGCACTTATAAAATCGAACTCGCTCTCTATCCACATAATACCTAAAACACATTTTGTGTAAATAACTCCATATACTGCACACGAGATTATTAAAGCTTACCATCTGCACTATATCACTCAATCTTTTAAGATATAATTTGAGGCAGATAATTAATCACAACTGTAACATATATGTATATAAACATACACACATAACACAGTCTTATTATAATAAGACTGTGTTATGTGTGTATGTTTATATACATATATGTTACAGTTGTGATTAATTATCTGCCTCAAATTATATCTTAAAAGATTGAGTGATATAGTGCAGATGGTAAGCTTTAATAATCTCGTGTGCAGTATATGGAGTTATTTACACAAAATGTGTTTTAGGTATTATGTGGATAGAGAGCGAGTTCGATTTTATAAGTGCATATTTGGTATGACAGAAAATATGGTGTTTGTTTTTGTGTGTAGACTGTATATTACTCTTGTGAGTAGGTTATTAGTCAGAACGATATACTTCTTTTGCATTAGTATAAGTACTTGTAATTAGGGTGCAAAGTGAATTTCTAGTTCCCATTGAAGAAATTATTTTT
>NW_019769029.1:0-746 GCF_002891405.2 Cryptotermes secundus | reverse complement strand
AGAGATGAGAGATAGCCGAAGGTAAAGGTATGGCGAATGAGAATATTCCGTGACGAAAACAGCTGAAGTGCAGTTCTGCGCGCCCACAGTTGTGAAAATAAGACAGTAATCACGACCCTTACGCAAAATGCAAGCTGTTCCCACAGGACCCGTAGCCGCACAATACTTTCAAATCAGATATCTCTATGCTGCAGAAACCTGCAAAATCGACACACGAGTTTCATGTATGAAGTGTCAGTGCGGATGTTACCCTTCCCCTCTCCGTATCATTCGTCAGTCATTACGTTGCATTTTATCGACTGAAATTACACTGAACTCTCACTGCTAAAGAAACGGCAACTTGAAGTTTATTACTTCAAATAATAGATAACTACTTTGGAATATAATTCTTTTCAATATTGTCTCAATTTAGGTGTAATAATTTTAGAAACAAATTATAGTGTCTTATACTAATATATCACAAATTTTGGTAGGTGTAAAGAGGCAGTGTTAAATGAGTCTTAAAGATAGGATGGGAAATTGTGAAAAAGATTAATCTGGCTCATAATAATGACCAGTGATGGATTGTTATTAATATAGTTACGTGAATTGGACCAACACAACACAAGAAGTGATATCTTCCAGATCGAGAGAAAATAGTTGTTGTGATGTCTCTTACTCGTTTATTGTAAGCAGGTGTATACTACATGTTTCGAACTTCACTTAAGTCATCATCAGGTAAATTCCATAAAATATAAACTTTTAAT
>NW_019769028.1:0-744 GCF_002891405.2 Cryptotermes secundus | reverse complement strand
GCTTTAATGCGAATTACTTGCAGACAAATTGAGAAAGGCATGGAGAAATGTAAATTATTATGTGGGTTCACAGAGGAGGAATGTAAAGGGAAAAGGCACAGTTGTTTGATTTTACCTTCTGCATCCATTTTGTTTTGGAACACAACCATCACATAAATCAGGTAATACCTGTACTATTACTTTGTAGTGTGCATTCTCATGCAAGTGATGTGTGTCTATTGATATGTGTAATAAAAAATCTTGGCACATGATTATCTTCTCAGTATTGCGTGTCTTTAAGATTGGGTTCCTAAAAGGCACATCAATTTTTATACTGTGATCTTGCCCATTGGATGTGTACTTTAATATTCATGTTTGGAAAGCTTTCATTGGATTTGTATGAGAGTGATGTCATTGATTTGTTTGCTCTAGTTCACAAGGATTAGATGGAAAGTAATGTTGGATATATTGCCATACCACTTTACACAATAAACTGAATTACTCTAACAGTATAAAGTCTTTCTTTTTAATCTCTGTATACTTTACTTGATTAGATTTTAATCAGTGGCTAGTGATGTCATATTCATTCCTGTAACTGCCTGGTTGTTAACCTGTCCTTTGTCGAGGCACTGTGCTCGAAGCCGGAAGATCACAGGTTCAATTCCTGATGAGTTCAGGGGATTTTTTTAATTGACTTATAACCCTTCCAGCCGCACTATGGCCCTTGGGCCAACTCGGCCTCTAACAGAAATGAGTACCAGGAAT
>NW_019769027.1:0-746 GCF_002891405.2 Cryptotermes secundus | reverse complement strand
TATAGTTCGCTTGCGGAGTACAGGCCACGGAGTTTGTTTTGTTTTTCCATATAGGCCTATACAGAATACTTTAGGAGAAAGAAAGCGATCATCGCTAATAAACATCTGGAATCCTGTGTTCACACAGAAATGAGAGCACAAATGTTGCCATTCTGACTGCGTGCAAACCCTTCTGCTCTGGGGCGACAGATATGTCTTGAAACTTTCTCACGTGACTACGATTGCAAACATTGATTGCAACCAGTTCATCTCTCCTCTCTCCTCTCTTCGGAGCTGATTCTTTTGTTTTAGTAAGGAAAGGAATTCAACTTTCCTTCTGTGTATATAACGAAGATTAAAAAAAATATCCACTGTGCTTGAGCAGCATGGAATGAAGGCATATAAGTAACTGGAGGTAAAGCTCCAAGCATTCTACAACTGGTTTGTAGATGGAAGTGAGTGATCAGTTATAAAATCCGGCAAAAATCACGTCACTTTCTAAGCTATCCCGCCTCATGTTCATGTAATGATACATCTATTTCATCACCGAAGTGAAATACTTACGAACACTGAGCCAGCATTTATAGAGGACGAAGGAAATGTCACTTATAGAAGAAACTATGTACAGCTCACATGAAAAATGTCTATATTTCTGTGCGGATCAAGGACTACTATATATCCGCCATCTTCCCAATTATTTCAGCCATAATTCTATTCGAATTTTAACGCGATATTTTCTCGATGATTTATTCGGCTCTAATTCTCTT
>NW_019769026.1:0-745 GCF_002891405.2 Cryptotermes secundus | reverse complement strand
TTAATTAGTTAAACACAGGGACAACTTTGCCTTAATAATCAGGATAACGATAGTCTCCTTTCAAAGCTTCACTGCGCAAATCATGAGTTTCTTTTAAGTTAAATATCAAAAATATAGTATAAAGCGTTCAGAAACGGGAGGGGAAGTTTTAAGATAGTGGCTCTACTCGATTTACGGCGCAGTTATCTCTCTCCGACAGCTGAACTTTCCACGGTGATCACTGATTATTGCGCACTCTTCTGGATACCGTGTCAAGTAATTGAAACACTGCCATAGTTTAGCAGTAACTTGACGTCTCCTCCTCTCGGTCCACCATAAAGAAGAAGCCTGTAGAAGACGACGCAGTGACCACTGTGATGCAAGTTATTCCCACAATAAAGAAGCAAATACAAATACGCAAACAAATATATAAACCAGAAAGAGGAAATAAGTAACAACAATGCAAATCAACAAACAAATCAATCAGTGAATAAAGGAATAAAACTGAATGAGCACATAATTAAGTAGACATATAAATAAGCACATAACGGCATTCACGCACTGTACTACACTGTTACTGAGAAGTACACATTTTCAGGTTTTTTTCCTTCTGTCTTGTTTCCTTCTTCCAGTATACCACACGTAGAGACTCCACATCTTAACCATTTTATATTAATATCTTCATTATGCAATTTGTTCATACACATTATTTTTTGGGGCGCGCGGTACCGTAGTTGGTTGAGGCATTATGCTACAAGCCGGAAGG
>NW_019769025.1:0-745 GCF_002891405.2 Cryptotermes secundus | reverse complement strand
GCTGACCACGTGACACCCTCTATCCGCAAAGTTGGCACTAACTTCTCCGACAAGCGACGGTCTCTCGGTCGATATAGTTCGCTTACTAGCTAATAGCACGGAGTTTTTTTTTATAAATGATATTAATAAATTGCGGATAAACCTGCATCTCACGGGTCAGTATCCATCAAACTTCCAAAACTGGCCCACTCCAATTCCGATTCGGCCATTTAACTGGTATGATCTCCACGTACTAAACAATATAATTAACTCTTCGATGACTCTTATGAAATATGGGAATTAAGAATCATCACAATTCCCTTCTAGAATATATTCATGTATGGTGGCCTATGAGCTCATTTTATTTTTATATTAGCCTCTCGCTATTATGATCAAAAAGATTTTCTAACAGAGATATTTGTGCACGTAGAGGACAGAGAAAGACAATGGTGAACACAAGTGCCACACAGCGCCGTTCAGCCACGGTTGAGGTATTTTTCCATACAAGCCATAACGTTGAAAGAGTACTTTGATACTGTCACGGCTAATTCGATACAGACATTGGACAGCTTTCGAAGCAAAGGTGAGGATCTTTTTGTTGCCTTGCCAAGTCTGCGATGTTCATAACACCTCTTAGTGTAACTGAAAAAAGGCGTGACGAATTTGAGAACTTTTTAACACTCAAATTTATGTTTAATTTTCAACAGTTATAGGCCTACGTATTCTTGATGGGCAAATCTTTAAGGGTGTATGTAGGAAGACCAAG
>NW_019769024.1:0-745 GCF_002891405.2 Cryptotermes secundus | reverse complement strand
CTTGCGGACTACAGGCCATGGAGTTTGTTTTCTTTGTATTTATCTCGTATAACTCACATAAAAATAACCATCTTATGGAGCCGCGAGAGCTCGGTATAGCGACGGGCTTTGGGCTGGAGGACCGGGGTTCGATTCGCGACAGAGTAAAGAATTTCTTATGTATTTCACGGCATCCAAATTGGCTCTGAGGTCCACCCAGCCTCCTCTCCAATGGGTACCAGAGAGTGTTCGTGTGGGGTCAAGAGGCCGGGACATAAAACTACTCACTTCCATCTAATGCTGAGTTTAAGAACTGCGTAGCTAAACCTCCACTCCACCATACGTCTCCATGGCGTAGCACCTGAATAATTAACCACAAGGACAACTTTACCTTTATTTATGTCTTGTGCCCGAAATGCCATCTTTATTCTATGAGAAGTTAAAATGTTATAAGAAACCTATTATTAACCCTTCTGATGTAAGTTTATTCGATGTATGAGAAAGTCATTAAATAAATGTGCCCTTCCCTCTATAAAATTAAAAGCCAATTACTCATGACTGTTATCTAATATTATCACTTAATAGCTGTGATTATAGACGGGATGTGGATTGGTGAATGGATTTATTGACCACTTATACACACGACTGGGAACTACAAGCAATTACAGCACCATAGCTATTCACCACACTTCACAAATCACCACAGCACCCACTAAATCTTGCCCAGCATGCTTTGTCTCCACCAACCGTTACCTGGCTACGGTTT
>NW_019769023.1:0-745 GCF_002891405.2 Cryptotermes secundus | reverse complement strand
AATGTTCCTCACTGATCATTAACCTTCGTTTACTACACGAAAAGAACTGCAGTTTACAGAACCCATTAACATACTTAAACTACTTGACAAAGTACAGAAGTGCAGGCATGCTATCAGGTTGCGTCCTAACGAGCTGGCCAAATGTTACAAATCTGTTCCTACATGACCGATTTCGCTGCAACACAAGATCTGTCGAGGTGTTTATCACTAGTCCTTATAAGATCTAGTTAGGAAAACTTGAAGGAAAGAGACCACTCGGAAAACCTAGGCGTAGATAACAGAATATTGTCACCTGATTATGGAGTGATTACAGACGGGTTTTGGATTGATGAATCGATTCATTGGGCTCTTTGATACAGCGCGTGGCTACATTTTACAGTTCACTATAGTCTTCACTAGCCGTTGCTTGGTAGTGGCTTCAACGGCGGGTTCTCGAACTGTCCCCGTGACTCACAGCGACTGAACCACAGTAGTCCTCTAACTCACTGACTCACTCACCATCCTGATTATAACATCTCGGCACGGACGGCATATAAAACACCGTCCTTATTAAAGTGGAATTCTTGCCGTGGAAACATGCTTGTTTGCGGAGTCATTACTTTGTATTGTTGCTTATTCCTAGGTCGATGCCTAGCAAACCGGTCTACATGCCACAATATTAAAATGGATCATAAAGAAATGGTGTGGGCATTTCCAAGCAGTCAAGGGACGGTGGCGCCACTTAAAAATAAATTTACATACTGCT
>NW_019769022.1:0-745 GCF_002891405.2 Cryptotermes secundus | reverse complement strand
GATGAGTAGTGATGCATTTAACCGAGGCTCGCCCGCATGTACTGTCAAAGCTGAAAACATCAACGTTACTTTTACACGACTTATCGCTGCCCTTGGTAAACCGAAGATTAATGTGCAGCAGAATGGCTGAGGTCAATACACACCATTTGGCCTCCCTTCTCCTCCTGTACAGGAGGTCACGTCTTCAAGCAGGGATAGCTCAGCCGGCATAGGAGCGGGCTACGAGCTGGAAGGCCTTGGCTCCATACCCGACAGGGCAAGATTTTTGTTGTCTCTACACCGTTGGACCCACCCAACCTCCTATCCAATGGGTACCGGGTTTCGATTTCCCCGGAGGTAAAGGGACCGAGGCGTGAGGCCGACCACTCACCTCCATCTCGTGCCGAGATCAAGAACTGTGGATCTATACTTCCACTTAATTAATTAATTAAGCACAGGTACAACTTTGCCTTTTTACAGAAACGCTGCTGTTCTGCGTGGGTTGTCCACAGCAATTTACTTGTTCACATGTGCAATTTTATAGGATAGTTACCTGTCTTCACTGATCCTGAGGATTAATAATACAACATGGATTATGATTGTCTGTGTATTTATGTTGGGGAGTCGGTATAGCTCAGTCGTACAGCGATGGGCTGGGCATCCCGGGTTCGATTCCCGGAAGTACAAGATTTTCTCTTCTCCACAGCTTCCAGACCGGCTCTGGGACCCACTCAGCCACCTATCCAATGGGTACCAGGGGCTCTTT
>NW_019769021.1:0-745 GCF_002891405.2 Cryptotermes secundus | reverse complement strand
TTGTGACGGCACACCGGTTGCGGAACACTGGTCTAGACAATGTGGGACCCCAGCTAACTCAAAACATGTAACTTCTCATGTGCAAAATAAATCCTGCAATAATTCAGTACAATATTCTGAGGCTGCGCGAGAAATTGTTCGTGACCGCATGTGACTACGGTGCCTGCACTTGAGAATCACTCGTTCTGAGGGTCCAAATGCTGCAGAGCAGGAGCATCAACTCGTGATCAGCGTGTGACCCGCTGATACAGTGTGTACGGCATGAACACAGCCGGAATTTCCAGGATTTTGGCACCATATGGGTACACATCAAATAGCGAGACACAGAACCAAACATCTGTAAAAAATGTATTCGCGCCCAGAAAGAATTCCAACGGTGTAAGCAGCACTTCGTCCACAAAGTACACGCTAGTCGCAACCTCGCGTCCAAGCTGTCTACGCGAAAGCGGGCGTATGTTGCTCTTGTACCAACCCCAGCAGCCCCCAGTCCAGTGGCCACTACCAATGAACAAACTCTGAAAACAATGGGGACTGCGCTTCATAAATGCAGCATTTGTGGGAAGTTGTTTACAGAAAAAAAAAAACACTGCAAGACATAGTGACATGACTACGTCAACAAAGACCGCTTCGCCATTGTTATGAAAGCTGTCTATGGTCTCGCCTTGAGGAAGTGAGGATATTTCTTTCGCTAAGCTTGCAGCATACTTTTCGATTATGTGCTAACTCATGAATAAGGAAGTCCTAA
>NW_019769020.1:0-745 GCF_002891405.2 Cryptotermes secundus | reverse complement strand
ACATATAAAATATGCGTGGGGCTTAAAACCTTTAAATGTCAGGGTAAATTCAGCGCTAAATAGTCTTAGGGTATTTAACAACATCGCACCAACTGTGTGGGCCATTTTGAGTCACACAAAGTGGGAAGATTGCGTAGATTTGACTACTAACTCCCATGCATGAAGAAGTTAGAACGCGAGATTTAAATGTCTTCGGGATGTGATGCTTCGTCAGAGGAAAGCTCTGCATTTTCTGAACCTCAAGTGTATCTTGCTTGTTCCTTCGTATGAAGTCTCGTGAAGTTTCATGACCGTAACTCTATATGCAGTTAAGTCTAGGTGAAATTTATTTATTTCAAAATTAATTTCCACGTAATCTGTTATAATTATACATATTAACTTGTTCCCAGGTTAGGTTTTTAACGGCGCTGTCAGGATCTAGACCATACAGCGCAGATGATAGGATGATTCATGAGTATAAAGCACTTAGTGGAATAAGAATTGGTAGGACAAAGCGAAAACTTTCAGAAATCCTGTCCCAGTATCAAATTTGTCCACTACAAATCCATATAATCTGCCTTGGAATCATGCTCTTTTCGCTGTGGTAGGAAGTAGGCGGCTAACCGTCTGATCTGTAGCACTGCACATGATCGTAAGATGTCACCACTGCGTCACACACCTATGTGATTCATTGTAACAAATGAATTTATACAACACATTTCACTATTCCTCCAGTATTGGCTTAAAAATAGCTTTACAGGAAGTT
>NW_019769019.1:0-745 GCF_002891405.2 Cryptotermes secundus | reverse complement strand
CTTATTCTTTGACCATGAAGATGGAGGTGACATGTTCCTCTGAAAAGTTCGTCTACCTTCAGTAGACTACACAGCATTGTAACTCAGAAGTAGGGCTTTTCATATTTATTATGTTGCAGTCTTCTGTTAACCCCATGCACTGGAATATGGAATTTCGTTTGTAATGCAAGATGACATATATTTTGTTCAAAATCAAGATAGACTCATAATCATTTTTAACTAACCTATCTGTCACATGTCAGTTTGCTGCAAGAAGAGCATGTTGATGTTGTTCTCTGAACTTTAAAACAACTGCCTTGTGGGTCCCATAACATATATTTTGACATATATGTACAAATGAACGTTAGCATGGATAAATGCCAGACAAATGGTATCACTGTGACTGGGAATGGCCATTTTAGGCAGAGAAGGCAGCCATTTGAATACTAACATGTTGGGCTAATGATGTTTTTGATGATAGACTGACATTATGAAACTTTATGTGTCATGCCTTAGCCCTTTAACAGTGTGCAGGAAAAGACATAACATTAACACATTGTGTAGAACAAATTGTGTTTCTGCATATCAGCCACAAAATCTTGGTCAACTATGTGTCGTCATCATCATCATCATCATCATCCATTCTAGTATTAGGCCTGTGGAGAGCTGTTGTGGATGTTACAATCCTGTCATAATTTCTGATGTCTTCCCAAGCTACGAATTTCTTTTGCTTGATATTTTAATACGTGGGTTACTTCAAAATTCA
>NW_019769018.1:0-745 GCF_002891405.2 Cryptotermes secundus | reverse complement strand
TCGCAGACATCGTGTTTTGACTGTTACATGTCTTGACGTATGCCGGTGTGCGGCCTACCTTACTGTATGTCTCTGCACGAGTAAGTTTATAACTCCATTCCATTCTTGGCCACATGTCTTCACCCATTCTATCTGCATAATCATCCCATGTTTTCTTACACGAAGCAGTCTCTTCAAAAATATTACTAGTTTTAGGAATATCATTTGTCAGTAATTTACTTTCAAAATTCTTATTTCTATAGCTTCTATTTTCATGTTGTCTTTATAACCCCTTATCCAGTTCTCACTACAAGTAGTTAAAAACAGTTCAAATTGTAGAATAACGACAGAAAATTCTAACAGGGAGCAATTCAGTTAAACGACTAACTGACAACACCATGTGTTGCAAGACGTCGAGGAATATCTGGTTCTAGCGCGTAACAGTGTTAAAGTTTTACAAATGTGGCATAATTAATATGTTCTGTAATTTTAAATATACTGTACATTTCTCAATAGAGGTATATTTCCAATGAGAATTACCAGATGTGACCTACGGCGTTCAGTGAACCTATATAACTTATTGTTACTGAGAAACCAGAAACTTCGGTTGGGAGAGAATTTGGAATATTTAAGCGTACAAAGGAAGATAATATTAATATGCATTTTAGGGTAGGTTATGTTGATGTGACATTGATTGAAATTGCTCAAGATAAGATTCAATGAAAAGCACTATAATTACCATTTTAATAAAAAATATATAATAAAT
>NW_019769017.1:0-745 GCF_002891405.2 Cryptotermes secundus | reverse complement strand
ACTCTGTTAGTTAGAGGAGTCACGTTAAGTGTGACTGTGGTATAGGGCTGTTACGGTGAAGCTAAATCCGCGGTTGAAACGACATGTGACACGGTTTCTTACTTAACGCTTTCCTGAAGGCAACCTCTTAAAGATAAACTCAAAAACCTGCCCCTACTGGAGGAAACCACGGTCAGGGTGGAAACAACAGCTGCCTGTGGGATGAGTCTGATCCAAGTATCGTTTAGCAGAGTGGAGAGACTCGCTACAGACGCTCATACTTCTGACATGCCCTCTTCATGAATTTATGTACCTCATTTTGTAGTTTTCCATTTACTGAAATTGCAAGCCGATCTGTGTAAAGCTCACACTATGGATACCACATGGACCACCTAACCAACTAGGTCCACAGAACATGGAGGGACGTTTTTAGATGTTGATGATAGCTTAACAGGTCATGAAAATATTTGTCTTTTATAAAACTTGGAGGTACATTAATGTTTTCATAAGGATCGGCCTCTGAATCATGTCCTGCTCGAAATTAATCTAGACCGCATCCTTCAGAGCTTAATTCTGAGAATATATTTTAATATAATCCTTCTGTCTATGACTATGACTATCAGGTGTTTTCTTCCTTGCAGATTTTCCTACTAAAATTGTTTACCAGTTTAGTAAAAATAGTTTTATTTCATAGCATGAAAGATATTTTCAACACCCCTCTCCCGTCTAATCGTGAGGTGTATTATCACACAGCACAATCAGACTG
>NW_019769016.1:0-744 GCF_002891405.2 Cryptotermes secundus | reverse complement strand
TTTTCAGTTTCTTAATCTATACACAGTCGGTAGGACTCCTTAGACTAGTAATTTTCCCGTCACATGGCCGCTACCTACACACAGGACAGCACAAACAGAATAAAAACACATAGACATCCATGCCTGGAGTGAGATTCGAACCCACGACCCACGCATTTGAGCGGGTGAAGACAATTCATGCCTTAGACCACGCGGCCACTGAGGTCGACTGTCTAGAATTGCACTCAAATTATAGATTAAGGAGCCTGTCCGAGTCCTGTTGTAGCTTGAAATTACTCTGTTATTAGCACGTGCCGTAATGTGATGACTGATGACTATTCCATCATTAACTAACAGAGTTCTCTTAGAGCATTGTACCTTACATCTATTACCGTTCTGCTGAGCTGTAATCGGTGCCTACCTTACTATATATTTTATACGAGAATCACCTTTAGTATTTCCTATAAACATTTATACAGATGAATAACAACAAAACAACACTGAATTAGGACACGATCATTTCCTTCCACATCCTTGCGTGCTCTAAACAAAGGGACGTAACACTCCATTAACATGAAAACTTTTCACAAGCGTTGGAGAATATCAAGTGTTTAGACAAATACAGTTAATATCCTAGTAATAAGCTTGTAAAATTAAATCAGTCCGGCATAATTACTATTTTTTCTGAATTGATAATATTTTCGCATTTTAAAGGAACTGTTGATTTGTACTCGATCCTAAAGGGTTCTTGCAATGGTATATGAC
>NW_019769015.1:0-741 GCF_002891405.2 Cryptotermes secundus | reverse complement strand
AGCCAGCGACTAACCGCTTGAGCTATGGCGCGGCCTGTCCCTGTGCTTAACTAATTAATTAAGCACTATGCCATGAATACATATGGGGAAGTGGAGGTGTAGCTCCATCATTCTTGACCTCGTCACTAGACGGATGCCAGTGGTCAGGTTCACACCCCTGCTGCTCTAACTTCAGAGGAAACGTCCCCAGTACTCATTGAATAAGAGGCTGTGTGGGTCCCAGAGGCGGTCTGGACGCTGCGGAGTCGAGAGAAATCTCTTGTCCCTGCCAGGAATTGAACCCTGTGCATCCAGCCCGTAGCCCGCCGCTGTACCAACTGAGCTATCCCGGCTCCGTAAGGGGTGTAACATAAATAGCATAAATGTTTTCACGTATCAGCATGATACTGTAATGCTAATAATGATATTGTGGCATGAAGACCCGTTGCTAGGCAACAACCGCGAAATAAGCAACTATATAACAGTCGCTGCTAAGTAACAGCTCCGCAAAGAAGCGTGTTTCCACGGCAAAAGTTACACTGCAACAGAGGAAATTAACCCTCCATAAAACACTATTTAGATCAGTAGTGACTTATGTTTGCCCCGCCTGGGAATTAGCGGCAGAGACATACCTCTTAAAATTGCAGCGCCTGGAAAACAGAGAACTCCGCACGAGCGGAAACTTTCCAAGGTACACGTGTCGGTCCGCGATTAGCACACGGCTTTCAACCTTCCATATGTATACGATTATATAACAAAATT
>NW_019769014.1:0-745 GCF_002891405.2 Cryptotermes secundus | reverse complement strand
GTTATAAATTTTCGACATAACTAAACGAATGCGAATGAAAGTACCAGATTTGTTACGCTATGCGTACATTTCGAAGCGGGTTGAGCACACCTCAGAACGGATGGCACAGGGAAGGGATCCTTTGTGATGGACAAGCGCACGGGTCTTTGTGAGAGTGGCCAATGACGTTACACTTTAGCGCCTGTAATGTAGGCTTTTCCTCGGTACGCGTTATCCTACAGGTGAACAGCTCCACAGCTGTCACATGCTTGTCCGTCCTTTGTAATCCTTTTCGGTTACTTCAATCCGGACCACAACACGTCTGCCTATTCCAGAACCCACAGGTTTCAGTGGTTTTCTATTAAACACCCCTAGTGAATTCACTGTTGAGAATTAAGATCTCCCAAGATCTCAGTGTTTCACGTCACTGACCATATGATGACCGTCTCCTAGGGTGTCATGCCTTGAGCAGGCAACCTTCCGGCAGAAAAGACCCGTGCGTTTAATAAGATATCCGGTATGGCGACTTCTGTTCCCCTCATATCCTGAAAACAGAAGCTAGCAACTCTGTAATGATGATGTAACTGTCACTATCTGGCGATGACGCAATCTCAAATATGTTTTGGAGGCAGGTTAATATGAGAAATGTGTGTAACCATCTACCAGACTACATGGTGTCCAATCCTAGAAGCTGGCAATCTCTTTTAGTCTTAGGGCGAGGGCACATCAAGAAAACCGGCAAACAGCAGTTTTCGAGAACTGTTAT
>NW_019769013.1:0-744 GCF_002891405.2 Cryptotermes secundus | reverse complement strand
TATTATTATTATTATTATTATCATTCTGACCTTAAAAAATTTCCAACTTTAATGTGTTACAATTACTCAAATTGGGAAACTCGGATAATGACTTGAAAATGACTGGGAAAAACAAATCAGAGACATCAACATTGCAGTATCGAAATTTTAGTGTCTTACAACAGTCAAATGTAAAATTCATTTCAGTTATATTAACAGTAAAGTATCGAAGTTCTAATATCTTACAATACTTAAATTGTGAAAACAAATTTGAATGATTGTAACAATAAAGTATCGAATATTTAGCGTATTATATATAGTTGTATTTTAAGACTAACTTTGGCGGTTTCAACAATAAAGTGTCGAAGTTTCTTATTGTCATTTTGCCAGTGAGGTCGCATAATCTCCTACTGGAAGGTCCGTCCCCTGTACTTGAACAAGATCCCTCGTGCTTAGATCTGTTCTCCGGCGCAGCGAACCACTTTGGACCGGGGGGTTTCTTAATCCCAACAGCACCTTGTGTGCATTAAGCTACAAGTGCACAACTTGCTTCTCTTCACATTTCGCAGCCAACTCGACCCATTCTACTTGAAGTGTGTATAGAACTCAGCTGTGAATATCAGGGGTGCTTAGCTTTTGCCAATGATTCCATGCGTCAGCTTTTAGCATATTAGAAATTCAGTATTTTTATCTCATTTTCTCTCTTAGTATGGCTAAAGATCGCGGGTTCAAGTCCCGATGAGGTCATTGGACTTTTTCAATTTA
>NW_019769012.1:0-745 GCF_002891405.2 Cryptotermes secundus | reverse complement strand
GCTTAGCATGCGAGAGGTACCGGGATCGATACCCGGCGCCTCCAATTTTTTTTTATGTTTTCTCCCGTTGAAATTCTTCTATATTTGTGTGGCATATCTATATCAGGGACCCCATTACTCTCTTTCTGTCCCAACATATGTTAACATTTGTTCATTGCGAGTGTGACGTCAACTTTGTTGGATTATAGGTTCTCACAGCGGTGTCTATGTGCTGAGTACTGCTCTCTCCTGGGACATAACGCCGTGTAGTCCACTGGAAGCCAACCGATGTTTCGGAGGAGCATATCGCCTCCATTTTCAGGGTAGCATAAGCCGACCCTGAAGATGGAGGCGATGTTCCTCCGAAATATTACCAGCTTCCTGGGTGTGACGCAGTGTACCTTGGTACATCATTACCATCGTTTCCGAAGAACGTGCTGCCTCCGTATTCATGGTAAAATAGTGGCTGTGAGAAGCTCGGATACGTTGAGATTAATGATTGGTTTGGGCAGCTCGAGATATCGAGGCTCATTTACAATCTTTGGTCATCTTTTTTGAGATTACACTGTGTAATGCAGTATAGTCTATAATGAACATGTGGGGAAAGTCTTCGTACAAATAGAACGGGCTGTTTTCTAAAATAAGGTTTACAATGATCTGAAATTTTTAATAGCAGGCAGTTGCCGTATAATTCGTTCGCATCGGTGGTTCAGTGGTAGAATGCTCGCCTGCCACGCGGGCGGCCCGGGTTCGATTCCCGGCCGAT
>NW_019769011.1:0-744 GCF_002891405.2 Cryptotermes secundus | reverse complement strand
TGGTTGAGGCACTGTGCTACAAGCCGGAAGGTCGCGGTTTCGATTGCTGATGGGGTCATTGGATTTTCCAATTGACCTAATACTTCTAGTCGCACTATAGCCCTGAGGTTGTCTCAGTCTCTAACAGAAATCGGTACCAGGAATTTTCTTTGTGTTAAAGGCGACCGGCGCGTGAGTCTGACAACTTCATCGCCATCTGTGAGCCGATTGTCTAGACAGTAAAATGTGGGAGCCTCGACGTCTCATAGCCCTATGGGCTTCCACGGCCGGTTACAGGGATAGCTTTTAACGCGGCAAGGGCGTCAAGCTGACCATTCCATCTACTGCAGAGGTCAATAATGATGAGGCTATACCTCCACTTCCCCATACGTCTTCATGGCATGATTTATAATTAATATTTAACTAATCGTTCCACCATTCGATTTATATAATCCAAGTTATTGAAAGTGCCTATAAATAAACAAATAAGATCCCGGGACAGCTCAGTCTGTATAGCGACGGGCTATGGGCTTGACGGCCGGAGTTCGATTCCCGGCAATGTTAGGTAATTTACTTCTGATCCAAAGCGTCCAGACTGGTTTTGGTGCCCACGCAGACTCCTATACAATAGGTACGTTGGGCTCTTTCCTCTGGGGTTAAAGCGGCTGAGACAACAAGCTGACCACTCACTCCCATCTACTACCGAGGCCAAGAACGGTGGAGCTGTACCTCCGCTCCCCCATACGTCTTAATGGCGTGGTGCTT
>NW_019769010.1:0-744 GCF_002891405.2 Cryptotermes secundus | reverse complement strand
TTCTCATCACGTGTACCACCCCAAAACACGTGACAGTATTAGTGGTTCTGATGGTGGTTGACAATTTAGAATAATCTGTAACATATTTAAAATTATACAAGTTTTCGAAGTTTTCATGCTGGTGATTGCTCAGATTGAGACTTTCTGGGTTGTGACACTTCTGATGTTTGAACCATAGTTTGAATATTTAAAGTTGCAAGCAATAAGTTTTGACTGAAGTGCATTCTGAACGTATGACCTTCCACCCACAAGTCCAGCTTGCTAGTCCTTGAGGTAAATTTATTTATATTGTTTGATTATAAATCTAAATATCTAAATAAGACATTAACAGCAAAGTATTTAGTAGACTGGAAGTCTGCAATAGGAAGTTTGAGTTTTACCTGAAATTTGTAATATTTTCTTGTTTTGGTTATTCTGTGGGGAAATGACTGTTGTTAAGTAAGAAATTAGGCCCTAAAGATATACAAATTTTGAAGGTAGAAAAAATAAATTCCCGTTTCCAACTTAGCAGGATTTCCAGCTACTCTGAAATATTTTAGTGATTTCCCTCGTTCTTTCCAGTCAAATTGTGGGTAGCATTTTACGTTCTGTGTTTGAGAATGAGGTGCTCTTGAGAACGTTTGGAACTAAAAGAGAGGTAGTAATAGGAGAATGAAGAAAATTACATTATGAGGAGCATCATAATTTGTACTTCTTGTTCACTGGTGATAAAACCAAGGCAGTAAGATGGGTGGGCCATTTAGA
>NW_019769009.1:0-744 GCF_002891405.2 Cryptotermes secundus | reverse complement strand
AAAAAAAGAAGTCGTGTGAAATCGTTTCGTTAGATGCGCGGACTGACATAATGAAAGTGTGGGGAAACAACAATGGGACGTGTTAGGTTGTCTCCTCGCGCTGACGTCTGCCGTTTCCCCGGCCGTATGAGCTAGCCAGCATCGATCAGCTGGGCGGCTGGTTCAGTGAGCTCCAGAACTCGGTTAGGCTCAGACCGCGGGTGAAGGCTGTCGTGTCGCGAGACGACCACAGGTAAGCAGACACTGATCGTTATTTGACGACACTGTTTCAGCTGTAGAGATTATGAAGTATAGGTGAATTCTTGCACATATCTACCATCACTCCACCAAACCCTTCATTGAATAATCAAGAGCTCTCCGAGAATACCATCCTTTTGTACCCATTTATCTTCTTTCAGAGATGCACGTTATACATTATCTCCGCAGTGATAAGATTTTATCCTGTTTATTTTGAAAAAAGAAATGCATTTGTGTACATCTCAGCTACGCAAATGGAATAGAATATAAACAATATTTTGGGCAGCATTGCTTACAGCTCTGTCGCCTTTATCATTTGCATGCTGTGCGCGAAGTATCTCGCTTAAAAATGTCGGTTCTTCTTATCTGAGGTGTAATGTTTGACAAGATAAGTGGAAGAAACATCTCTTGCAGTCTCTCACCACTTAGACATATTTGTGACTCTTCAACGCTAGGTATCATATATATATTACGAATGATAAAACAATTCCGTCCAGTGTGACTGTT
>NW_019769008.1:0-744 GCF_002891405.2 Cryptotermes secundus | reverse complement strand
AAAAAAAAATGATTTCAACCCTGTTCATTCTAACTTACCTTCCTCGTAACAATACCGGAAGGTGCCATATTTTGTCAAGCTCAGAATAAAATTGTCCAAATTTTATGTTGATTTTGTGGTTCTAAAAACGGTAGCTATGAACAATTCTGTATTCTGAGTTATAACTGCGAGCGGTCCCGTGAAAATGAACTAATATTTCTGAGGGGTATATCGCTACAATCACCACGGTCGAAAAGTAAGTCGCGCAAGAATCATGCATGAAGCGAGCAGAAAGCACAGTTTTCTGCTTCATGCTATTTCTTGCTTTCGCTACTCTTTGACCCTGAAGATATAAACAATATATTTTTCCGAAACGTCTGTTGACTTTCACTGGACTACATGGAGTAATATCCTAGAAGACACACATTTTCTGGTTTTAGTTCGCGCTGTTTATGAAAGGACTCGCTTCTTTTGATCACTAATTAGCCTCAGCCCATGTAGTATCTAATAGCTGTACGTTCCAGGGATCTAGATATACAACCCAAACCTACAAGCAACACAACAGACGTTCTCCCTCTTTGTCTCTTATATTCCAGGGGGCAAATCTTGCAGCTTCAGAGCAGTTGGCAACCACCGAACATAACGTGGTAAGCTTACGTAGCGATGAAACATGTTTTGAAATTTACATCTTTGTAATAGGAATTGAACAACTTGTTAAGTTTCGGCCACACAGAGCGCTACCCTATGTTCGCTACGTACGCTACG
>NW_019769007.1:0-744 GCF_002891405.2 Cryptotermes secundus | reverse complement strand
ATTAAGTGAAACTGTCATACTTCTTTGTAGCTATGTTTTGTAAGTGTTCAATAAATCTCATTACCAATCCAAAAGCTGTCTATGGTTTCAGTTACGTGACGATATGATATTCCTTAATTTATACATTTTACCGTATACCGATAGCTAACAGAAGCCTATTCAGCAAAGCTCGCAAACATAAGAAGGAACTGGCGACGGATACTGACCAGACTTGCAGCTTGAATCACTGCTCAACTATATACATTACTATCTTCGCAATAACATATCACTGGCCCCTTTCTTGAGGCAAATGAATCCACTCCACGCCTTCCTAGTCCCTTTCTTTATTATCTGTTTTGATATTAACCTCCCATCTACGCCTAGTTCTTCAAAATGGCCTCTTCCCTTCATGTTTCCTGGTCGGAAATTTGACAGAACATTAATACTCAAGGCCAGAATTGAGGAGCCAAAGAGACGGCCGTTGCTATGCAACCGCTCAGTAAACACGCTTCCTTGACAACCAAATCACGTGACGGCAGCAAATGGATACATACGCAACACTAGAGGAACTGTTAGGAGCAGTTTATTCTTTGCGATCTGCCCCAAGGCTACATAAGGGGTGCCGTTGTAGCATAAGATACGTAAGATAGGCATGATATGATCTCCAAAGCCTGGACTGACAGAAGACTTGTATACAATAATGCAAACGGAAGAATTTTCAGTAACATGCCATAAAGGCCACGCCATAGCTTAAGCGTATAGTCG
>NW_019769006.1:0-744 GCF_002891405.2 Cryptotermes secundus | reverse complement strand
ATCATAATCACCTAGGGCAGGCTACAATAGGCCAATCAGTGGCCAACGTGTAGTGTGAACCAAGTTGGACTGCAACCCCCCCCCAAAGCGAATTTAAAAGAAAATTTTTTTATGGTTAAAGTTGTTTTGGTGTGTTGTTGTTTCAATGGCTTCCATGAGGAGGCTGTGGGACAGGCAGTCTGAATATTGGCTGTGACCTCTGTTGAACAAAAGCTGTTGCTACAGAGTGTTCATTACTGCTGATTGCTGGCCATGTAGCCTCGATCTTTTATTTGTTCCAAAATGCTGGTGGGCATGTGGTAACCTCTTTGGCCAATGTACAGCCTTCTAGTGGCTAAGACGCTTTTCATGGTCACTTTTCAAGTTCATTGGAACTTCAGAACACTCTTCATTTCCTGAGTTCACTAACCACATGGTCACTTCCAATTGGTTAGCATCCTGCTCCTGTTCGCCCAATCACAGCATCACCTCCAACACACTGCCTAATTCAAGAGTCATATAAGTCATTAACACTGAAGATGACAACTGCAAGGTTTGTCTAAACACTGGAGAACCTTTGACAGTTGACGTGGCATAGTCCTGTAAGCTAAAGCAACACATTAAGCGTTGGTTACAAAAACCGAAAGACTGGGAAATTATAGTAATTTAGCAGAATTTTCTTTGTTGAGGAACCCATGAACATTGTTATGATGATGTTTGATGATTATCCAAAATTTTGAATGTAATTAATGAAGGTGAGGAACA
>NW_019769005.1:0-744 GCF_002891405.2 Cryptotermes secundus | reverse complement strand
GCAAATATACAAGAGCCCCCATGCTTGCCTCTATTTCTACAGAAGTTATCCGCCAATTTATACTGGTCAGTGTTTATGTATATAAGATGATCCTTTAGAAGCCAGTGTTCCAAAAAGCATAAGATGGCAGGCTATGATAACCATAAACTCAACAATACATTCAAATCCAATAATTTGTTACTCAGCCTCTGAACATTATGGGGTAAAATACCCAAATCATTAAATTTTTGGGATCCATCACTACTGGAACTGAAGACAGTCAGACGTGGTGGATATACCATAAAAAATCCTTATTACGTTTTTGAGGTTGACGTTGGGTTCTCTTAGAAGGTAATGCAGTCATTTCTTTCTTATCATGGTCAACTTAAGTTGCTCTTAGATTAGTTGATTCAGAACTTAAATCAACCTGTTCACCAACCATAACTGAAGTGATACTCTCATGAGCTGACTGCACGTGATTTTGTTCACTGAACTTAGTAATCACATCACATTCATTTGGATCACAGAGTCACAATTTTGATAAAGCTGGGGCTGAGACATTTATCACAGCCACTCACATTGACTTCCTGTACACACGGAAACTGGTTTACAGCTGAATAACTCTGCATGTCTCCATGTACTTTCCAATTTAAGGCAATAGGTAGTGACATTTTCAAATGGAACAAATCATTTATGACAGCAGCGACTCCATTTGCTGCTTGCTCTTTCCCTTGAGCATTTAAATGAAGCCCATGTCTTGTATAG
>NW_019769004.1:0-744 GCF_002891405.2 Cryptotermes secundus | reverse complement strand
GGACTGTCCTTCGCGGCGGCGCTCAGAAGCAACACAGAGCAACACCAACAGCCATCCACGCGAGGTCGCAGTGACAGGTCCAGCCACACTGGAACCGAGATTCCGAGCGTACTTACACTAACAGCAACAGACAAGTCAGTAAACAGTTTTCCTCTGTAACTCATGTTCAGAGTAGTAACGGCAGTACAGCAGATTATGACAGAGTTCAATGGTTGCGTCAGAACAAAAAATAATGATCAGTACAGAAACTGTTCTAAAACTAGTGGATCAAAATGGCTGCTGGAGTTCACAGGTCCCTCAAAGTCGTAGTAGTCTTAATGTGAATTGCATTGCGAGGCAGCGCTATGAGCTCAGTACATACATGCAAGACCTACGCACAGATGTGGCCCTACCCTTATAGACACATCTGGAAACCCATGTGAGGTTCTTTATTCGCAATTACTATTTTTATCGAACAGACCGCTACCCGGCGAGAAAACGCGGAACTGCCGTTGCAGTAAGAGAAGGCATTTCGCATAAATATGTAGGCCTGTCTCCGCTTGTTTCTGTAGAAGACACAGGTGTTTGCATATCGCTTTTTAATCGTCAAATGCTACTTGTAGCGGTCTATAAGTCCCCAGACCACGCCTGGAATGATGCAAACTTTTTATTATTATTCTTAGAGGGGTGAGGCTGAGTCCACTTGGTATTGCGGCCACTACTGGCCTATTGTACCAACCCCAGATGACAGATGAAGAAATTGGA
>NW_019769003.1:0-742 GCF_002891405.2 Cryptotermes secundus | reverse complement strand
TACTCATTTCTGTTAGAGGCTGAGTCGACCCCACGACCAAAGTGTAGCTGGAAGGATTATGTGAATTGAAAAATATCCAATACCTCATCGGGAGTCGAATTCGAGATCTTCCGGCTTGTAGCATAGTGCCCCAACAAATTATAATGACATCTATGTTAAAACAGTCCAAAGTTAATTACTGCTAATTATGATTTTGTATTGATTACTAGAAGAGAAGTTAATGGCCCAAAGTTACACAAATTTAATCCATCAGTTATGTATGGTTATTCTAGAATGATATTCGATGTTCATGAATTTGATAGAGCGCCGTGAAATAACTCGTATATAGAGTAGCTTCTGTAGAACCCAAAGCATCAGCATAACAGATCTTATGTTTGATAGATGTATATAATGGAAAGTTTGAAGAAATACAGGCTTACGTTTGTCGTTTGGCAGCCATTTCTAATGAGGAGCCTGCGGAATTTTCCAGCGACTCATCAGTCAATAGCATCTGAATATTTCTGAACATCTGTGGCTTTCTTCGAATAACTTCGAAACCGGTAAATCCCTGATAGCTATGCTAACTTCAGGCTGTGACATTGGACCGTTGAGCGACCAAGGGTAACGGTAAGTCCCGACCTAGACTTGTTAAGTAGCAAAACCAATATACGAAAAGAAAAGTGACGAAATCATTACTGTTAACATACCTGACCTTCCTGTTCAAGTGAATGTCTTCAGTCTGAAAACTGAAAAATATAAATTC
>NW_019769002.1:0-741 GCF_002891405.2 Cryptotermes secundus | reverse complement strand
GCTAGCTTTCCAGCTTTGCGTTGCTATCTTGCCAGCTTTGCGTTGATAATTTGCAAGTATGCGTAGCTAGCTTGCCAGCTTTGCTTTGCTCGCTTGCTAGATTTGCGTGTCTAGCTTGCTAGATTTGCGTTGCTACCTTGCTAGCATTGATTTGTATGCTTGATATCTTTGCGGTGCTACCTTGCTTGCTTTGCTTTGCTAGCTTGCTAGCATTGCGTTGCTTTGCTTGCTTGCTTTGCTTTTCTTGCTGAATAGATTTGCCTTGCTAGCTTTCCTTTGCT
The DNA here is from genome assembly GCF_002891405.2 of Cryptotermes secundus. Lineage (NCBI taxonomy): Eukaryota > Metazoa > Arthropoda > Insecta > Blattodea > Kalotermitidae > Cryptotermes > Cryptotermes secundus. The sequence goes on along the minus strand of NW_019769002.1, from coordinate 460 downwards.
AGGTTCTAGCTTTGCGTTGCTAGCTTGATAGCTTAGAGTTGTTAGTTTGGTAGATTTGCGTTTCTAGCTTGCTAGGTTTACCTTCCTACCTTGCTAGCTTGCGTTGCTAGCTAGCTAACTTTGCGTTGCTAGCTTGCTTGATTGCTAGATATGCGTTGATAACATAATAGCTTTGCGTTACTATCTTCCTAGCTTTGCGTTGCAAGCTTGCCAACTTTGCTTTGCTAGCTTGCTAGCTAAGCGTTGCATTCTTGCCAGCTTTGCGTTGCTAGCTTGCCAGCATTGCGTTGCTAACATGCCAGGTTAGCGTTGTAAGCTTTCAGCTTTGCGTTGATAAATTACTTGAGTTGGGTGGCTAGCTTGCTAGATTAGCTTTGCTACCTTGCTGGTTTCCGTTGCTAGCTTGCAAGAATTGAGTTGCTAGCTTGCAAGCTTTGCGTTTCTTGCATGCTTGTTTCTT
>NW_019769001.1:0-744 GCF_002891405.2 Cryptotermes secundus | reverse complement strand
TGTTGTATTTGCAAATATTTCAGACCTCAGTGTCATAGGTGTGCCTCTTTGTACTATTTTGTCTACTTGGCCAGATGACTGGGCTCATATGTGGAGCTATAAATTGCAAACATTGAAATTGTACAAGGAAAGTCATTGCTACATGCCTTCAGATTGGTCACACAGGTCCTTCACACAGACATTTGTTGTGTGGAGAGCTGGCATCTCTTTGTACATGTTCTACATAACTCACTGAATAATTGTAGCATCCTGTTCTACTTTTCACCTAGTGTCAAGTTTTTTACAGTCTCACGTGCAGCACTGTGTTCTATAAAATTTATTAAAAGATATTCATTTTAAATTTTGTTACTACATATTTTGACTAACGTGGCCATCATCGGGTGTTAAAATTATTGAATGAGGAAACTGCTGTCTTCTATTTTTCTGCATATATTGTTAACATATAAGTCACCTCAATATGCATGTGTGTTTGAGTTGGATTGTGTGTATTGTTTTCAAATGCAACTCAAACACGTGCATCAAGGGGACATACATTAATGACATAAGCAACAAAACAGAAGACATGAATTTCCTCGTCCAGTAATTATAACACCTGATGATGACCACACTGGTTGAAACATATAGTGATAAACTTGTAAAGTGAATATCTTTTAATAAATTTTATAGAAGAGTATTGCATGTGGGACTGTAAAAAACTGACACTGAATGCTCATTTAATGTCTATTTTATAATGCAGAATGCTGT
>NW_019769000.1:0-744 GCF_002891405.2 Cryptotermes secundus | reverse complement strand
AAAAAAATGGGCAAGGATGGAAACCTTTATCTCATGCTGAACCATCATTAAAGGACAGAAGATTTGGCCTCAAAATCTTAAAGTAGCAGAACTTTTAAGAATAAAGACGAGGTCACTGGATGGAAATAAGCAGTAAAAACAAAAATGCTAGAGACAAAAGGCTTAAATAAGTTTAAGAAGGGATAGCAACATTGGTTTACTTGAAAACAGATATGAATACTAGCCTGCTTGCAGATTTCTCAAGTTACTGTATGTAGACAAATGGTAAAATTACTTAAGTAAGCTACTAAACATTCATGTAGGTTATAAATTTAAGACAGTCTGAAGTGCAAACTATTAAAGGAGTTAGTTCAAGACCATATAAACCTACAGATATGAATTTATAGCCATTAAAACTTATCCATTGTGTAAGCAAGCCACTGCACTCTGTACATAAACCTTGCTGGTAAACTGTTTTCAGGATGAGTTCCACACATGTTACGGTGAAAAGTTCCAGTCTGTGGCTCGCAGATGTTGGGAAATCAATCCTTCTCAGCTTGTGGCAGTTGGTGTGAACTGTGTGAGCCCAAAATATGTGTCACCACTTCTTAGGGGTATCAATGCAGACAGATCAGACAATCCATTTCCACTCATTGCCTATCCTAATAGTGGAGAGAACTATGACATACAGAAAGGGTGAGTTTCTTTAAATATTACAAAATAACTACTAGAGAATTACTGCTAATTTGTTCCCTTCTTTCAAGT
>NW_019768999.1:0-743 GCF_002891405.2 Cryptotermes secundus | reverse complement strand
TTTCCCTATGGAGTTTTCTGATGTTTTTATTCGTATTGTTTGTATGAAGCTCATTAATTTTATCTTTCAGATGTCCGATCTTTTAATTCCTGAAATGCCCTCTGGCTTCATGTCTTATATTGTTCAAGCTATCCCGATGTATTTGCCTTGGATTCTGTAACCATTGCAATTGTACTTGTTTTGTTTGATTTAATAGTAACCGAAATCCTTCCTCATACCACGGGTAATGCTTCTTCAGTTCATACTAATCTGGACTCTCTTTGGCTGAAATCTTATATTCTCTCTAAGTTCCCTAAGATCTATTAATATTCACCTCAGCGTCGAAAGTTTCCAAAGCTGCGAATCTATTTGAGACGGCAACACAGTACTGCTCTATACCATCTTCCGTGTTTAATTTCTTCAGATTGAACTTCTCCATATGAATTGTGTGCGTTGTTTTTTACTTACTGTCAGTCCCTCCCTAAATTTTTCCACCACCAAATAGCTGTCAGTGTCACAATCTGCTGTGCGGAACGATCCTACATCAAGAATAAACGAATGCTGTCTCGCGTCTATCAAAATATGTTCAGTTTGATTGTCTTTCCATCAGAAGATGTTCGAAGAACATTGTACTTATGACAGATTTTGAATGTAGCAAAGTTTACTACTTTAACTTCTATCTTTTTTTTCCTTGGCACTACCTCCATGAACTTAAGTTAACTTCGGTTTTTCTAGATCTTACACTTTCGGTAGGACTCCTTGGG
>NW_019768998.1:0-744 GCF_002891405.2 Cryptotermes secundus | reverse complement strand
TTGATAATCATTTTTAGAAACTCTTAAGATTACTGTTCACGTAATATCTTGGTATTAAAACAAAACTGTACAAGGCTGCATTTATGAATCCTCAGTTAACACGTAAGGTATTAAGTTTATCGAATGTGAATTTAGCTAACTTGTCATTCTTGAGGAATGTAGGAGTGAAACCTCCACATACAGTAATAATGCAGAGAAGGGTGAATATTGCATTTTGTTTATAGCTGTTAAGGTTAGAGTTGCTCAGTAGCTCTTACATTTGTTAGGTTTTGTCAAATTTGTTTGTTCCTCCTTCTACAGGACTCTGAAGCAAGTGAAGCAGAAAACACTGAGGAATTGGAGAGGAGGTTACGGGAGCGGGCTCTCAAGTCAATGAAACGCAGTGAGAGAGGGGGCAGTGAAAGTAGCAAATGATGATGTCGCACAGCGCATGGATGCAGATTACAAGACAGTGTGTACTCTGACAGTACAGTGAATTTATCACAACTGTTCAGAAACATTCCCCAAATCTTTCTTATGTATCCTCAGAGATGTTGGCTTTTATTAAGGATTTTCTATTAGATCATGAAAAGTACTGCAAATAAAGCTTTGATTAAACTATTGTACGAAACTAGTGGAAAGTGAATCAGAAGTGAACAGCATGTAGGAACATTACCAGAAAATGAATTACATCTTCATATTGTTGTCTAGAGAGTGGTACCAATCTCTTGAAACTGCATTAGTTTCTGTCGTGTCCATGTAGTT
>NW_019768997.1:0-744 GCF_002891405.2 Cryptotermes secundus | reverse complement strand
TTTTTTTTACATACATTTAAGTCCTTCTAAATGCTACATTTTCATTATTATAGCTGACACTTCACATGGAGACCTGCATACACTTTTGTGGGAGTATTAAGCATAAACTGCCAGACATTTATGAGAATGAAGAACGTTTCAGGCAGAAGTTGTGGAGGAAAATGAGACATATTTCATACCCAGTGCACTTCTTTTAAGTATTACAGTTTTTGAGATACTGTAATTACGCAGAAGGTAGCATATGCCCCAGAAATTTTACACTATGTTTACACTCCCTAACTTGTTAAAAATATTATAGGTGAGTTGAGTATTGTAGTGAATTGTGACTTTAAGAGGTGGATTGATAGTTATGACAAGACCATTGTACTATTTACAAACATTCCACACATAACTATCCTGTGTTGAGTGCAGGCTTTTGAAATTTTCCTCATAAGTTTAGAATTGAATTTTATGGAGATACTTTCAATTTAAAAAAATCTCGTGAGTTGAAATTTCCATGGATGACATGGTCATAAACAGCCATCAGAAACTGAATTTCTTATTTGTAATTTGGTGTATCAAAATACATTATGTCACACACTGAAGTCTCTTAAGAAGAAAACAGAGGCAACAAGGAATTCTGGGTAGAACTCTTAAGCCAGCTTTCTGATTGCACAGGCTTCTAGTCCTACACTTACAGCATAGTGATCACCTAAGAAAATTTTTCTAATACTTAAGAAAGGAAAGTAGGCCAAAACAATATTG
>NW_019768996.1:0-743 GCF_002891405.2 Cryptotermes secundus | reverse complement strand
AACACATATAGAATTCCTCTATCAACCCTGAGAGGCAAATGTCCCTCGACAACATGCCGGCTGATGTATAACTTTCAGGGAGAATCAACACTGTGCTGCATAATATTCCTTTTATAATTGATAGAATTTATGGCTAATCTGTATTCTAATAATATCTCTGTTTCCCTTCTCAATTTATTTCATTTCACAAGTAAATAAATAAATAAATTTGTTCACTTCTTTAACCTGTGTGTCATTAGTTTTGTTCTGATCTTTGCCCCTACGCTCCCTAAGACCGTCATTCGTTTTATTAATTTCGCATAAATATAACATTCTGCTTGCTTTCACATAGTGAATGCAAAGCTGCCTTGAGATCCCAATGAACCGCTCACCTAATTTCCAGTTGAAAGCTGTCTGCATCACAAATAAATGCCATGCCAGAGCTCAGACAGCTAGTTGCTGGCTTCCCACCATGACAGCCTGGCTTCAATCCCAGGTCAGGTCACGTGGGATAAAGTGGCACTTTGGCAGGTTCCCTTTCAGTACCTTGGTTTCCCCTGCCCATTCTTATTCCATATACAGCTCTATATTCATTATCCATCCCATCATTGATGCTATATAGTCTCAATACTAGCAGTGTTGCTAAATAACAAACTTAAAGAGGGGGGGATAGATCAGCTATACTGTCATAGCACTACCTGAAACTTTAGATAAAAGCAATCACATCGCGTGCAGTGGGAAACCCCAATCGAATACCCAGCAAA
>NW_019768995.1:0-743 GCF_002891405.2 Cryptotermes secundus | reverse complement strand
TTGAAGGAGATGGTAGCCAAATTTGAGTAAATTAAGCCAACATTTTTTTGACCTAGTCCGGGAACTTCCTGATAGCACCTCATATTGTCTTATGCCAGGCCTGCAGATGTTCAGGACAAACAATACAACAGGAAAATATTCATTCTGTGTGCCAAGCAGAGGTGTCAGCCATAGAACAGCATCATAAAATATTCCTCAATCAGATAAATACTTTCATTTCTCATTTCTGCACCATATATTCTTAACATCTTCTTCTACTGATGCTTCACAACCGAATTCTTCATGCTTTTATTATTTCCACGCCTGGTACGCACACAAACATATCTCATTTACCTTTATTTCATCATCCAAAGCAAATGAGAACACAGTGCTGTTACAGAACTCAACTGCAAATTCGATCAAACAATTTTCCCTACTATGTAAGAACCTGAAAATTAATTATATGTCAGTTGAAATGGATGAAGATCTAATGACAAAATCATCTCATGTCATAAAAACTCTCAAAATCAAAGGATACCAACATTTCCTCCAGTTGTCAAAGAATAAACATATTTCCTAGAACTTGCAATAGCTCTGCAGGAAGCAATTTCTATAATGCTCTTGATGGAAAGTGGTGCAGGGTACTGAATCCATAAACTTACAAGCCATCTATTTTCAACCAGAACTGTTAGCTGTGATTTAGAAAATATAACCGCTTTCAGTTCAGTTGACTCTGTTATCTCTGAAAAAAAGAAGAAAAGAAA
>NW_019768994.1:0-743 GCF_002891405.2 Cryptotermes secundus | reverse complement strand
TTCTCAAACACCCTCAGTCTGTGTTCCTTCCTTAATGTCAGAGACGAAGTTCCACATCCATAGAGAACCACAGGTAAAATTACAGTTTTCTATATTATTGTCCGACTGACAGTCATATGAATACACTGAGATATTTTTTCTGTATCAGTATCTGTACCGAATTGAGTTTGATATCAGAAGAAGAGGTCAAAGAAACACTAACTGAAAATGATATACGTTCGTCCTAATATGAACAATTCTGCCTTCTGGGATATAACATAGTGTAGCCTGGTTAAAGTCAACTGACGTTTCGTAGGAACATACCGCCTCCATCTTCAGGGTCAAAGATCAAGCCGTGTAAGAAAGCAGCATGATTACGCAAAGAGCAAAGCCGTAAGAACCTCAGATACCATGAAATTGAAATACCTACACAGAATTATGTGACATGACGGCTGAAAGCCGAACCGTGGAGCCGGAGAGGACGTCTATTGCCAGACAACGCTTCGGTGAACACATTCTCGGGGTAACGCAGTCAACAATGGGACCTCCGTTGCCAGGTAGTAAGATGCTAAAGAGAAGGCTTTTGAGACAACGCATTCATGAAGAGCTGTAGTGGAATTCTTGGAGGCGGTAATGTCTATGCGGTCCTCTGGCAGTTATGAAAGGGAGCAAAAGTTGTCCCTATGCTTAACTAAATAAAAACTAAGGCACAAACGCGGATGTATAAATCCACATTTTTCTTGACCTCGGTACTAGTTGGAGGT
>NW_019768993.1:0-743 GCF_002891405.2 Cryptotermes secundus | reverse complement strand
TTTTTTTTTTGTTTTGAAAATATCAGTGCTTCTTGTCAGCACGTTAAAGGTAGTAGCACATTTAACTTAGTGATGGTATGCATCAGGGGTGGTCAGTCCTTAAGGAGGCGGTCCATATTGAAAGATGCAATAATTTACGAGGTTCGGAGAATCAAATATCTGTATACTAACAAATAACGTAAACTTACCTTATTAATGTGAAACGTAGGGCTGTTACTTCTCCGCGAGAGAATCAGCCTTTCGCCCCCATTCTGAAATGCCAGTTAACATGACATGTAAGTCGACATTGGTGACTCTCGAACGGAAATTTGATTTGTTTTATAAGTGAAATATCCTGTTTTAGCGCGAAACATCTAGCAAGTGCTAACAAATACACTTGCCGACTTTCGTGGTAACTTGCTCCACTCCGACAACCGTGGTACTGCTAAACAAGTAAAAAAAGTTAATTATAGTTTCCTGGCTGAAACTACAACGAAAAATTGAGTAGTGCTGCACGTCAGCCATTACAAGTTGCTTCTTTCTTTGGCATCACTCACTTCATCCGAGAAGGGATTGCCGTCCCTGACGCCGGTGTTTGGTGGCACTTAGCGGCCGTTTAGGAATTCATCGGTGTATTGTAGGAGGGATGATGGGTTGCGCTTCTAGAATGAGTTCGGGATAAATTTTGTAACTGCTAGGGATTAAGGTAAAGTTGTCCCTGTTCTTAACTAATCAAGCACTACACCATGAAGGCGTATGGGGGA
>NW_019768992.1:0-743 GCF_002891405.2 Cryptotermes secundus | reverse complement strand
TGGCTTAGGCGGTCAATAGGGCCGCATTCTACCCCAGATGAAGTCATGTGGGACTTGTAATCAACATAATGACAGTGGAGCACATTCTTTTCAGAGTTATCCCTGGTGATTCTCATACATTCAACTGCTCCATATCCATTAACCACCTTACCTTCGACGCTATGTAGTCTCTGTAATAACATCGTCGTTAAACAACAAACGTAAATCACCGTTATTAACATCATGGCGCCTCACAGTAATACCTTGCACTAAACGGTTGCTAAACAACAAAGGAGCGGTGGACATAGATCGCTTCTGCACTGTAAAACAGTTACTGTCGCCTAGCAACAAGAGTGGATTTATTTGGAAAGGAACAGAGAATACTGCACGAGAGTGTTTTATGTACAGCATAGGGAAAACAGTCGAGAACACCGGGCAAGACCGGAGTAGCCTACTGCCATAACAAGAATAGTTACAAATGTTTTTCATTCTTTGAAGACTTTGGACACGACATAAGCAACAGATAAAGGTCTTAAAATCTGGAAATTGAAATGTCAGGAGTCTCTACAGGCTAGAATCATTAAATCAGTCAAGCTAATTAGCAATATACAATTCAGATTTGCTTGGAACGCATGAATATGGAAGGAGTAGGAACGGCACTAGACCAGCGGGGAATTGTGCACTCTTATGAACCCATGGAACTGGCCAATACTTGCCATCCAACCACATCAGTCCCTCATGACGGGCTACAGACAATATCGCAA
>NW_019768991.1:0-743 GCF_002891405.2 Cryptotermes secundus | reverse complement strand
CATTCATTCATTCATTCATTCATTACCTGTAGATGGTTGACCAAGTATGCCAATTCAAGGCCAACAAGTCTAGTGTTTGCTGTTGCCTGAGTGTACAATGGCAAGGAGCCACCAGCCCAGTCTACTGCCACAATATTCCAATCCGCATGCTTAAGGAGTTCCTTCCGCATCTCCTGCAAAGATCAGGAACTGATGTCTTACAAAATAATTGTAATTATTACAAAGTTATTCCTATTTGTATTCAGGCAGTAGATTTAAAAATGTTGGCATGGACTCCAAGTATCTTAAATAAGATTTCCTGTTACTTACATAAGAAATTGGCCTAACTGCTGGCCCTTGCACCACGAACTTTGGTGATTTATTGTGCATACTCCACTATTTTAACCTTTCAACAATCCTACACTATGAATAAAGTGCAGGATTCTGTTTATAGCAGTGTCATGAAAGTTGTGTGGCTCCATAAAATAGTGGCCCTGGAGAAGAAATCTGAAGTAAGCTGGCCTCACGCTTGCATAGAATGTGTGTGGCTGATTCATCTTTTTCTAAGCACCTTTTGCAAATAGGACTATCTATCAATTCCATTTTGAGATGGTGTCCTTTTTGGGTGACAGTGTCCTTGAATTAGTTCTGCCACTTATCATAACAGGTTTCTGTCTAAATTTTACACTTCCTTGGTCCTTCTGGCAGAGGATCCTTGTGTCAGTCTCTTTGCCTGTTTGAGTCCTGTTTAGGATTCCCAGTGT
>NW_019768990.1:0-743 GCF_002891405.2 Cryptotermes secundus | reverse complement strand
GGAATAACTTTGAATCCAAGTAGTATAATGTAATGGAAGTTCAATACATGAACATAAAATCTGTGGTATTGTCAATATGTAATGTTTTCTCAGGTTTCGGCGTGGGTATTGTCGCCACAATCCTCGCAGAATGGTGCGTACATGGGCAGAAAAGGAGATACGAAATCTTGTGCGGATGCACTCTGAAGGCCTGCCTGTACCTGCACCCATTCTGTTACGTGGACATGTGCTGCTCATGGATTTTATTGGAAAGGATGGTTGGCCTGCCCCCAAACTTAAGGTACCAACTACAGTGTTGAAGTTATGCCTATTTGTCCACAAGTCTTGTTCCAAAAACTACTAAATGGAGCCTCTTAAAATTTTGTGTGGTAGTTCTAGACTTGAAGGTGTTAGGCGTGTTTGTTTTTGGCTCATCCATCTAGTAAAATGTTGATTTTACTTGAAGCAAACTTCACCAGTTTCACCCCATACAGCCCATTAAAGAAGGCGTTAGTACATATCTTTGCATATTTAGTACATCACTTTATTCTTCAGACACGATTCGTCTGTCTGCAATGCAACTTATTTATTTTCTCCTTCTTTTCACTTTCACAATATGTTTCCGTTGTATGTGGCCGTCATTGGGTGTTCTTTTGCCAAGAATTGTTTCAATGTGTGGTATATCCCACCTCTTCTACACTTTACCTTCACTCCCAATATGTGTTCATGCTATAGTAGAACTATCCCTGTACTTATTTAATGAC
>NW_019768989.1:0-742 GCF_002891405.2 Cryptotermes secundus | reverse complement strand
GACAGTGCATGCCTTAGACCGCTCAGCTACCGTGACCGGCAAAATCATTAAATAGGCCACAGCAACTTCCCCCTATCCTTCCCTGCTCGGCAGCCATAACAATTCCATCGCACTCGACGTTCCGCTCTTGATATGACAGATATAAATTAACTAATACAATTATTGGAATTTATGGTTAAACCATAGCACATCACCAAATGCACTAATTACTTTATCTGGCTCGGTCAGCAACAAAGTTGTGTTGTGGTTAGGTGAAATATTATAAAAGAAGCCGGAAATTGAAGCAGGAAATGGGCCATGTTATCGAAATGCATATCAAGTTTGCGTTCAAGCACAACTGGCGTTCTCGCGGCATGTTACGGTCTTTCGCGGTTTTACGCCCTCAAGACTGATATATATTGTCACGTGTATGTGTGGCTATAGACGAGGTTTTCATTGGTGACTGGATTTATAAACACAATCAGTAACTATAACAGCCTCACTGGTTTACACACTCTAGAGATCACTACAGCTGCAGCACACATGAAATTTTATGTCTTCACTAGTCATTTCCTGGTAACGGATGTTAACAAGATTCTCTACTAAATTCCTTACCGGCTGACGATTATCCAGCAACTGGTTAAACTGAGTCTGAGTCTTATGTTAAAACTGACGGTCAGTCTGTCTTGGAATGAAGCACCCATCTGACGCTTAAGACCAGATCTTTATTATTGTCGGACAGTTTGTGGGTTTGTTGATGTGG
>NW_019768988.1:0-743 GCF_002891405.2 Cryptotermes secundus | reverse complement strand
CCCATACACCTTCATGACGTAGTGCTTAATTAATTAAGCAAGGGACAGCTTTACTTTCACCAGATCGAACTTCACTTTTCTTCTTGAAACTGTTCATCGTGTTTTGTCCTTAGCGTAAGACGTGGGCCTTATTAACATGCACGCACTCTCATAAACGAATGATTGGATTTTGTAGTGCTATTATCGTTTGAGCAGTGGATTTGTATCTGCAATAATTGAACAGCAACGAGAGTGAGATATTCATCAGACAGCAGGCCGGAGTTAATTAGCATTATTAATAAGCTTTGGTATGTGTTGACTTCGTTATATTCTGTTCACCCTAACATTCGGCCCAGGAAAGACGTGGAAATAATTAAGAGTTCTTGTTAGAACTGAAAAGTATATGACAGATGTACGGGTATATTCCGTAAAATTTTCGAAAGTCATAAGGATGTCTTAATGTAATTCTGTGCTTATAACCAGTGTGAGAGGGCTTAATGTGGAGAAGTGTTATAGTGCTGCTGCCTGGCAACCTCTAGGTCTATATGCACGCCGAGGTTACTGTTTTGCATACCTCATTGGCCTTGATGTTCATTTAAGATGACGATAATCCTATTATTGCAGATACAAATCCATTTCCCACCAAGAGTACAGTAATGACTTCCATGCGATTCAATTCAATTAGCGTAACAAACGAATCGCGTGCCTGAACCTTGAGACCCTATTAGCGGAATTAGTGAACTCAAGGAATTTTGGAACGTAAA